>NC_140165.1:89267415-89529915 GCF_963971535.1 Notolepis coatsorum | reverse complement strand
CCGTGATAGTGGTTGGATGCAGTGACGCCACCAAAAGTTTTTTTTGGTGGTGTGAGGGGGTATGTGTGGAAAAATAATGTAGAATGATGTTGTATGAAGAATGTGATGAAGGCGTGAGATGTAAATGTGGTGAGAAATGTAGGAAGAAGTATAGTTTTTGATTTTCATAGTAGAAAGTAAGTAGGGAAGTTAATATTACATTTATACATAGTTAATACGCGGAGCAGTCATTTAAAGTATAAATTATGACAATTTCATCAAGGCAAAAAGAAATTGGAACAGATGGCTAACCAAGTTTACCATTTGTTAGAATTGATAGGTTGTGTGGAACTTAATGATTATGTTCCCCAGAGAACCAAAGGTGAAAGGAACACACAAAGGATTGGAACCTCCAGTTTCCGGTTGGACAAACGGACAAAAAACAAGTAAAACCGTATCGTTATATTCAAGTAGATCACACCGAATCTCTCTAGAAGAATTAGTATAGGAATGCCCGACATTTCCAATGCATAAATATTGAGGAAATGACAAGGGAAATGCCACTGTATTAAGTGTTATGTTTTTGCTTTCTTTTTGCACAGGCTCGGCGAGGACTGGGGCTCTGACGATTTCAATACCAATTGGGGAAACGGCTATATGAGCCTTGGTATAGTATGAATGATAAGAAAATTGTCAATCCCTGTCTGCACCGGTATAAATCTGATAGTGTGGGTGAATTTTAACTCAAGTAGCGAAAAATAGGTTTGGACACAGAGAAACTTGTTCTTCCAAACGGTGATTGCAGGTGTGTTTGGAAGTGGTGAGAATGTCGGGTACACAGGAAGTTCACCTTAGTGGAACATTGATAGGAACAACTGAAGGTTTAGAAGCAATAACAATAGCAAAAGTAGACAATCTGTCTATGTCAAAGACTGGAAATATCACAATAGAAGTGAAGAAGCCATGGCCAAAGAGATTCAGGCCTTTACAAAACCTTGTATTTAAGTATAAAAAAGGAGGCTGTTATAGATTGAGAAACAAAAATAAAAAACAGAAAAAGAGAGCACGAAGAGCGATGAAAAGAAGTAATGCCGACAATAGCAATAGGCTGACAACCTTTGCAGACACTCCCGTAGAAAGATTGATATCTGAAGTTAATCTGATTGAGTGGGATGTGATGGAATTTCCTCAGGTGACCAGTATAACAGAGGGACTGGAAATAATGACTTTGATTCCAATACAAGAGGTCTTACAGGAGAGAGAACCAGAGACAATGGTTTTACTCCAACCAGAACCGAGCCACACTGGGGTGTCCATTGCAGGCGACTGCAGTTTAACCAAGGGACAGAGAAAGAGACTGAGAAGAGCGGCGTTGTTACAGCAGTCCCACGAAGTCTATTCTGGCCGTACGGCTGGTACAGAGACCGACAGCAGGTATGGAACTATACATGAACAGTTTCTACAGCCCACCCGTTTCCCATGTCCAGTCGTCCCTCGAGACCAAAGCCGGGATGAGAGGCGTGGGCCGGTGACGAGGAGCCAGACAGCGGGGGCCAGGGTGGAGGTAGAGAGGATGACGTACCTCTCTCCAGAAAGACAGAGAGCATTCACGGAAGCGTCCGAAAGACATGAGACAGTCCGTAGAAAACTGGTGGAGAAGCAGCTGGCGGTTGACCAAGTCACACGCGAGAGGGAGGTGCTAGAACAAGAGCTGGCGAAACAGACTGTGATCATGAGTGATGTAATTTTGGAAATCATGTTTCGTACTGCAGAACAAGGACTCAGTGAACAAGAGAAGTCACTTGCCCTGTTACCTGAACAGGGAGCGGAGCAGCGAGGGAATGATGACAGCCGCAGGGGGGGTGAGTTTCCAGGCCCCTCCCAACAACAAAAGGCCCAAGGTGCGGCGGCTGGGAAGAACAGGTATGTCCCTCTCTCATCCAGACAACAGAACTGGCAGCCCCAAGGAGGAAATGGACGACAAAAAGGGGGACCGCTTGGATGGCTGGCATCGACTGAGTGCTGGCAATGTGGAGAAATCGGCCATCTCGCTCGATCATGTGGCAAAGGGTGGCGGGCTCAGCAAGAGTCCAATAGACAGCAAGAGTCCATCAGAACACAGAGTTGCTGGACATGTGGAATGTTGGGACATTTTCAGAAGGGGTGTAAAGAGGGTGTGTCTGCAAAGGCCATAGGTTGAATAAGAACGAGGCAGGAATGCACAAGCGAAGCTAATAGTGCTCGGGAAAATAGAGTTATTAATAAGTTAAAATGGGAAAAAGGACTGATTGGAATAAAAATAGAATAAAAAATATATAGAAGCGTTGGTACATTAGATTATGAGTGGAAGCGACTAAGATGGATGTGCAACTAACAGGGAGAGATGAAATGACTGACAGATGCATGAGCCAATTGTACTAACAGTTAATTAATAGACCAATCATGGGTTTTCCTTTTTGCTACAGTGTGTCTGATCAACTCTTGCTGTGGCAGTGAGGAAAACGTAAGGGAGAATGGTATGGTGGACGATTTTTGGTATCTCCCACCTGTGCAGCCTGGCCCGGCTGCACAGATTGGAGAGAGAGAGAAAAATGGTCACCGCAATGGCTCTTGTGGTCATGTGAACTCTGACCCAGACGGTGTCAGAGAAGGGTTAAACAGTTGATATTAGACATAATATTAAACAGAGTTAATAACAAAGGACTATTTTAGTAGTGATTATACATACTTGATCCAAGGGTGGTCAAGGAAACCATAAAAAAAAAAAAAAAAAAAAATTAATTTTATTTCTTTACTTCATTTCTTTTTAATTTTTAATTTTTATTTCTTAGTGATTATGCGGGGGTATTTATGCCTCTAGCTGATAGTTTAGTTCTGTTGATGGGTGTGTTGCATGAAGGCACTCACGAATTTTTGTTTATGTTTGTTTGCAATTTTCTTTGTTTTTGTTTGACACAGGAACTGACTGGCTGGGAGGGATCTCTCGCCGGTCAGGGATAGCAGGTGGTGGTGACACAGCGGGACTGGTAGGAATGTCTAATATAATGGGCTGGAAACTAAGGGTGGACGGGAGCTGGTTCATGATTTGGTTTTCCGCTCATTGAGAGTCCAGGAGTAGTATCTGGGGAGTTGTGTCACGTTTTTGGGTTTGGTAAGTGTTGGGCGAACGTGTTTCTCTGTTTATAGGTAAGCTCTGTAGATTTTGGTCGCCATTGGCCAAATAGTTTACAAGTAGGGTGCAGACGTGTGAAATTGATAATTGGCTTATGGGGGACTCTGCACCGGCTTGTTGAGGGCTGGCAGAGTGTGTGGGATGTGTGTTTAAAGGGACTGTGGTTTGTTACCATGCACATAGGTTCTGTTGGTGGTTGACCTCGTCTAGAGCTGGCTGTCCGGACCGAGGAGGCTGTCTGGAAACAAGGTATTGATAGTGTAATAAATGGTTATTCCACTTTCAAGGGTGGAAGTGGTGATTGTGTTGAACTTGAGATATTTGATCTAGTAAAATAGTACAGCACAAAAATGAATGAGACAAAGGTGATTTGATTGAATATTAACAATTGAAGCTGTGGAATATATAGATAACGAATTTGGAAAAAGAGTGTTGTCAAATACAGAACAGTAAAGATGTATCTGTGCGAAAAAGAGAACTTCCAATCCATTGTGTGTTTGTAAATAACAATCCAAAATGCAAAAAAGGACAGAGGGAAAATCGTTTCCTTCTGTGGAAAATCGGAGCAGTACCAAAAACTGCATACAACAAAGAAGAGGCTGTGGTTAGCACAAAATACAACAAGAAGAAAACAGTCAAAACGAGGTAGCCGTAAAGACCTCAGGAGGTTTCAGTGAGGATAACTGGTAGAATTGCAGCTAAGAGGAAATAGACCTCAGAAGGTCTTTTGCGAAGGAGAAATTCAGTGTTTATATGTTTATGGTTTAAGTCTCCTTCGTGTTTTATTAGAACTGTTAGTCTTATATTGGTGTGAGGTAAATCTTTTCTTGCAGAGTCCATTACACAAAATAGACATATTTGGTAATTACATGGATAATGTATAGTCTTAAACGAAATAAGCTGAGAATGGTATGATCATCTTTTTGTATAAAGAGACGGACCTAGACTGGATGTCATAATAATAACTGATAATGTGTATAACTGTGCAAGAAGAAGAGGTAAGTGGAATTTTGGAATTTTTTGGATTTTTGGATTTAAAAAAATAAAAATAAAAATTTGTTTATATTTTATGGAAATATTATATCATTTTGATTTTGAAATTTACTGGTTACATAATGAGGGTAGACCCCTCAGAGAAGGGATTGTCGTAAATTAAATTGATCAAAATGACCCGTATAAGCATTACAGGAGGGATCAAAATCATCTAGCGGTTTCTGGAAAAGGCCACAGGAGAATTCAGTCAAAAGCTAATAGTGCAACCCTTCACCCTTCACCTAGCAGCTATAGGAAGAAGCCCAGAGTGCCATAAAAATAAGAACAGATCAAATGGCAAACAGATGACACATCTTCCTCCACAACGAACAGGGATGGTGCGCCCAATAACTAACTTTTAAGTTAAGAATTGACGGCCTGAAGGCCAACACCCGAGTTCTGTTTACTTTAGCTAAGCAGACCAAACAGGCCATTCTGTGATACCCACTGTTAGGTTGAGTGGGTACTATATTTCCATCTGTATGAGGGTCGCATTCAGGGACACTTGGGTAAATCATTCTAAAAGGAAACTAGTTCATATCCCCTCTGTAAGGTCACCTTGTAACGCTGTTTCGCAAGACCCAAATCACTGAGAGGGGAGACCTTCTAGCCAATAGGAAAGCAGGCTCTCTGGGGTGACGGCACTGGATGGCGCAAGGGCGGGGGGGGGTTCTCTCTTCTCTATAAAACCTACAGGTTGAATGATGGAGGTGAGACAGAGACACGGAGACACCGAGGCGCAGAGAGACACGCAGAGAGAACGGAGAAGCAGAGACGGAGAATCCACCCCACCAGTTCGAGAATAAGAGACGCCACTAAGAAGCCCTCCGGGAAAAGCTGATTAGAGATAGAAAATAATTGATGCTGTGAACCAGATAATTTAAGCTGTTGGATATTCCAATAAAACAACGGTCAGAACCGTTTTCACCCGCAGCGCTGTCCCCGCCTCCACGTGATTTCCAACGGACCATATTTGAATGAACTGTTACTTTAACGGGAAATACAACGAGCAGAGTAAGCTATTCCACTATACATTAGAGAACGAGCATATAGCTATAACATAGAATCATTGAGAAGATACATTAGGCGCATTCTGGAACCATAAAGAATTATTGAGAAGAAACATAAGTTGGAAAACGAAGACCAGGATTTTGGAAACGTATGTTATGTCAGTCTTTTCATACGGAGCAGAAGCATGGACGCTGAATGAAGAGGCAAAGAGGATGATAGACTCTTTTGAAATGTGGACACTGAGGAAGATGCTGAAGATAACATGGAAGGATAAGATCAAGAATGAGGAGGTACTGAGAAGAGCGGATATGCAAGGAGGACAGCTGCTGGAGAGGTTGAAAAAGAGAAAGATGGAGTTGTGCGGGCATGTTCTGAGAGGATCCAGCGGGGAGATGTTCAAGAAGGTGGTGATGGGGAAGGTGGATGGAAAGAGAGGAAGTGGAAGACCAAGAAGAGGCTGGGTAGACGATGTCTGTGATTGGAGTGGAGTGAGAGGCGGAGTCACGGAGTTGGAGAGAAGAAGTGGGGACAGAATGGGTTGGAGAGTGATAGGCAACCTTCGGAACGAAGAAGCCACCTAATGATGATGATACATAGCATAACAGGACATAACAAGGTGGACACGGGTAAATACTGCGGCATGGTCATGCTGGACCTACAAAAGGCCTTCAACACTGTCAATCACTCCATTCTGATTGACAAGCTAAAAGCAATTGGTTTTGATAGTCTATCAGTGAGCTGGATGCAGTCCTACCATGGAGGGGAGAGAACAGATGGTGGAGGTAAATGGTACCCTACCCCCCCCCCCCCCCCCCCTCCCAGTGAGCTGTGGTGTTCCATAAGGAAGCATACTAGGACCGTTACTGTTCCTAATTTATGCAAATGACATGTCGTCAGCTTGTGACTGCAACTTGTTCCTGTTCGCAGACGACTCAGCCCTGCTGGTCTCTGACAAGAACAAGTTACTAGTTGAAAAAGCCCTCAGCTCGGAACTCGGCAGAATCTGCACCTGGCTCACTGATAACAAACTATCATTACACCTGGGTAAAATAGAATCCATTCTCTTCGGTTCAAATAACAAACTCAGCAAGACAGACGGCTTCTCAGTTACAGTGGGTGACAATATTGTCACAAGGAAAATTGTCCTAGAGGCAAATCTTTCCTGTGACAAAATGGCATCCAATGTAATCAAAAAAGTCAACCAACGAACTAGATTCTTGTACCGGATCTCCTCACTGGTAAACAAGAATACCCTGAAGACTCTGGCAGGAGCACTCATTCAAGGGTACTACGACTATGCTTGCACCTCATGGTACCAAAGCACCTCAAAGGCGCTAAAAACTCAATTACAAACATCACAACACAAACTGGTCAGACTACTGCTTGACCTTACTCCTAGAACCCACCTCACCCCTGCCCACTTTGACAACCTAGGATGGCTTAGAATAGACGACAGAGTACAGCAACTTGCAATGGGCCTGGTCTACAAGATACACTACACCACTAAGGTACCCATGTACATGTCAAAATACTTCCCAAAGGTCAGTGAATACCACAACCACAACACCAGAGGGAGCTCCACAAATCATGTTAAACCCAGATTCGGCTCAAACAAGGGACTAAACACGTTTTGCAATTATGCCACATCAATGTGGAACGCCCTACCCACGGCTGTAAAGGAATGTGAATCACTACCCACTTTCAAAACCTCTCTCAAAGAGCACCTATGGGAGACTGCAATTCGAAACTGGCCCCTGTAAATGTCCAAACCCAACCCCCTCCAATGTACAGTTTCCCCCCCCCCCCCTCCTACCCAACCCAACCCCACCCCACCCACCCAGCCACCTCCAATGTACAGTCCCCCCCCCCCCCACCTATCCAACCTCCTCCAATGTACAGTTTCTTCCCCCTCAAATGTATATACTCTCTTTGTAAACTCTTTTTGTACTCATAATCAGTACTGTATATTTGTAGATCTGGTTTGTCATAAATGTCTAGATGTAACAGTACTGTCTATCCGTATGTCATGTAGGTCATATATGTTATGATGAATTGAAAATGGGGGACCCTGATGTAAACAAGACGAAAGTCTTTCTCTGGTCTGCATCCCTTTAACAATTGTGTGTATTGAGCTGTACTGTATTGTACCCATTCTGCAATCTGTTAATAAAATGTTCAATCAATCAATCAATTTTCAATCAATCATGTCATAAATGTCTTGATGAATTGAAAATGGAGGACCCTTATGTAAACAAGACGAAAGTCTTTTTCTGGTCTTTATCCTCTTAGCAGTTGTTTGTATTGAGCCATACTGTATTGTACCCATTCTGCAATCTGTTAATAAAGTTCAATCAAGCAGGTGTCTAATGTCTTTGTTAATCCAAAATGTGTCCTATGAGTAGGCTATACTGTACTTTTAATAAATTTGTTATGGGAGATTACCTAATTAATTATTTACTTAATCAATTAATCTAAATGCTTATATTTAGATCAAATGCTTTGTACATTATGTAAACCCTATTTATACATAACTATTCGTTATTACTTTACTGTCCAACAAAATCAGTGTGCTGTCCTGCATTTGCATCACATGAATTTGATCACCCTAATTGAGCTGCATCTCAAATGGTTCTAGGGTCCCAGCTTTCCGATGGTGTATGTGGACTTGTATGTGGCATCTACTGCTGACCCTTTTCAATATGTTGTGTGCTGTAGACTTGTGCATAATCGTGCTTTTATTTTTAAACAGAAAGATCGGACCGGAAATCCGTATCTTATCTAGCTAGAACCCACTCCCGCTTTACTTTTTGAGACCATTGTGACCGAACAAGTGACCAGGAAGCGTCTATATTAAAGGCAGCCCAAGAGTGCTCTATACTTTAAGTAAGTGGCTTGTCCTTCCGCGTTCCCGTTTTGCGCTCTGATTGGCCACGCGCGTTTCTGGTCATGTGACATGTGCGCCAATCGTGGGACGGCAAGTTTTTGGACGGTTAAGCTTAGGCGGTTGGTTAAAGTTAGAGTTTGTCTTAGAGCATGGCGATAGAACGCCTGCCCTGATTCCAAACTCTAACCTTAACCAACTGCGAAAGAGTCGCCTAAGCTTAACCAGTGATAAACTAGGCGTTAGGTAGTTTGCAGGCTGTTAGACCCGGAAATAGGCGCAGAACTTGCCGTCCCACGATTGGCGCACATGTCACATGACCAGAAACGCGCATGGCCAATCAGAGCGCAAAACGGGAACGCGGAAGGACAAGCCACTTACTTAAAGTATAGACGCAGGAACACTCTCTTACTGCAGAAAAACAAACGGTAAGTTAGAATAGACGGCGAGTCGACTACACCACGTGGCCTTTCTCGAGTCTCGTTGTTCGGGTGGTAAACAAAAATACAAGGTAAAATATTATTCTCCGCCTCGCTGTTTGAGACATTCAGTTAATGATTTTTCTCTCCCACCCCCTCCTAACGTACAGTCTCCTCACCACCGTATGTATATTCTCTCCCACCCACCCACCCACCCCCTCCTAATGTACAGTCTCCTCCCCATCATATATATACTCTGTTAGGATCTATGGGTAACAGTACTGTATATTTGCATATCATATATGTCACAAATGTAACTACTATATACCTGTATGATATGTATGTCCCTATGCCATAAATGTCATGATGTCATGTATGTTGTGTATGTCATAAATGTCACTATGAATCTTAAGAACATTCACTTATACAAAAACAGACTGAACGGATATATATAACAGACCTGCTGGGGCAGCGGACTGAGAGCAGGGGACACAAACAGGCTGGATAAGATGGTCAGGAAGGCCAGTAGCGTGGTTGGGGTGGAGCTGGACTCCCTAGCGAGGGTGGCGGAGAGGAGGAACCTTGCTAAGCTCCAGGCCATCAGGGAAAACCCCTCCCACCCACTATACACAGACTTGGCTGACAGGAGGAGCATGTTCAGTGCCAGGCTCACACTACCTAAATGCAGCACTGAACGGCACAGGAAGTCCTTCATTCCGACAGCCAGCAGACTATACAATGCATCACTGTGCCTCACTGCATCACTGAGCACAGAGTGACAGTTACCATCTTCCTGGACTCTTACTTTTTAAACAGCACTGTGCAATATTACACCTACTGTAGACTTCAGTATATTTTTACTGTATTTATTTACTGTATATTTTATTTAACTTTTATTCTATTTCATTTTATTCTATTCTTAGGCCATTTGTTTTGTTATTCTTATTCGTGACTTGTTCTGTCTAAATGTTTAATGTTGAGTGATTTGCAGTGTCAAATTTCCCTCAGGATAATACATTTCTATTCTATTCTATTCTATATCTTTGAAAAGTCTCCATTTATTCAACACTTCTGAATTAACTGACAAACTGAACTGAACTGACAAAAATACGTTTTTTTTTCAGGGTGGGCACAGCTGACTCAGTGGGCGGGCCCGGCCCCCTAATGCCCGCCCATGGCGCCGGGTCTGCATGCACATCTGATCTGTTGAGCGTTTCTAGCCACTTTCGCATGCCAGGTTCAGTCTTGCTCACAGACACTCTGACGTCACGAGACTGCCGCCATCTTAGTTTGTGTGTACGTGCAAAAGTGAGCTCCATTTTTAAATAATAGTAACATATAAATATAAACATGAAAAAGGCATGTAGGCTACATGAAGCCTCCAGTGCACATAAACTGAGAATGGACAATATATGGCGAAGTAGCTAGCAGCTAACATTTATCTGCTGTTTACAGCCTCACAGCCAATAATTAATTTACGATATAAATATTTGTTCCTTATTCTCACCTGTTATGAAATGGGTAGATCAGACATACGTATCGATTTGACTTGGGGGACCAGTGTCTGCTTTGATCGACTCTCCCGTCTGCGTATATGCAGTGGCGGACTCAGGCTGTTTGAAGGGCAGGGGCGAAAATAAAAAAGGGCACCTACTGCACAACATGGGACCCCATCAGTAAGCAAAAAGCTATGATGCGTCATGTATGATGAAATAGTCTTCATCCTTGATTAAGATTAACATTAGAATAACATAGACAATTCAGATTAATAGTATAACCACACCTCTATGATAAAAACACACAGGGAACAATACACCTTTAACATTTTTATTTCATAAAACAGTTTAACAGTTAAAGTTAATTTGAGTGCTGTTGAGCTTCTTCCTTTCTCTCTCCTCCCCTTCTCTCCTCATGTCCTCTCCTCTTGTACTCCCTCTCTCCTCTCATTCTCTCCTCCTGTCCTCTCCTCCCCTTCTCTCCTCCTATACTCCCCTACTCTCCTCCTGTACTCCCCTTCTCTCCTCCTATACTCCCCTTCTCTCCTCCTGTACTCCCCTTCTCTCCTCCTGTCCACTCCTTCTCTCCTCCTGTCCTCTCCTCTCCTTCTCTCCTCCTGTCCTTTACTCTCCTTCTCTCATCCTGTTCTCTCCCCCTGTCCTCTCCTTCTCTCCCTCTTTTTCTCTCCCTCCCCCTCCCTATCTTCCCCATTCTCTCCATTAAACTTACTATATTGTACCACCTGACTCCTCCCTCCTGCCATCCTCTGTCCTCTCCTCTATCACCTCTAATGAAAATATGTTGGTTATTTTCATGGACAGATGTATGTGCTGGCTCTCCATTGCTGCAATGGAAGGGAGATCGGGGTGGGGGAGTCATAGCAGAATTCGTCTTTTGGTCCTCTGTTATGTCAATGACCTCATTATGATCAATTGGGATATCCCTCTCAATTGAAAGCAGCATAAGATCAGAGAGCCTTTTTTTCCCCACATCGGTTTCTGAGCTGGGTTTTGATCAGCTTCAGTTTAGAGAATGATCGCTCTACTGAAGCAGTTGTCACTGGTATTGTAGCATATGTTTTGAGGAGCATGGTTATATTTGGGAAAACAGATTCCACATCATTGTCTTTAAGGCACTTAAGCGCAGCTTTGACATTGTTGGAGGGGAGAGCATATGAAGAGTGGAATACCTTGAGTTTGGTGACAACATTCTCTTCCTCTACATCATAAAACTGGCACACATCTCTGACAGATACAGCAGCTGTGTCGTTTGTCATGCCCTTCCAGTGACTTGAGATGGTAAGGCAGTGAAGACCTGATAGGATTGACCCAGTAGGCATGTCATCCTTCCCTTTGAATCTTCTGTGTAGCTCATGGGAGAGTATGTCAAGAAAGGTAACGAACACCTTTCCTCTGTAGTGCTCCTCCAAGTCTTGGACTTGGTAGTCCTCTGTAGCAGATTGAGAGCTATACCTGTACCTTTGAGGTACCTTCCTGCGTCTTGTTTGTCCAGGTATTTCTTCTGGCACCTCAATGCCTGCTGCCTCTGCTTGCCCTTTTGCTTTTGAGAAAAGGACCTTGAACTCCTCATTCTTCCTCATTGCTTTCACTCTTTGTATGACTCCCTCCACAATGGTATATGATGCTGACAAGTCAAGGTATTTTCTCTGAAGTGAAGCAGATGCAATGGCAGTCTCATTGAAGACAGGTGTGGCAATCTCCATGCATAGCATAAATTCAAAATCTATGCTACGCAAGAGCATCCGGGCATCACCTGCTGCAGAGTCTGGTGGATCACTATCAGCCATGTTCTGAAGCAGCTTCACCACAGCAGAAAGGACTTCTTCAGGGATCTCAGAGCATCTTCTCTACACACCCACCGTGTGTCAGACAGCCTTTTCAGTTCACAGAGTCTTTGGCCAGGGTACATGGTCTGTTGCATTTTCACAAACGCAGCATGGCTTTTGGAGATCTGGATATGAAAGTGTACAGATTTTCAACTAAATTGAAAAACCGAACAAAATGCTGGCTTGATTTGGCTGTCTCCACCAAGACCAGGTTGAGACAATGGGCATGGCAGTGCACGTATAAAGCTTTCTCATTGTGGCTCTGAATTCGCGACTGCAGATCGTTGTAGCTTCCGCTCATATTTGCGGCTCCATCGTAGCCTTGGCCCCTGATGTCTTCCACTTTTAATCCATTCTCCTCAAGGACTGTCATCACAACATTCTCCAATTCTTTTGCTGTTGTTCCACTCACATCACAAACTTGTAAAAATATCTCCTTGATTTCCATCTGATGGACAAAGCGAACAACAAAGGACACTTGTTCGACATGAGAAACATCAGTTGTCTCATCCAAGAGAATGGAGAATATTTTGGAATCTTCAATTTCTTTGAGAATTACTCTTCTGACATAGGTGGCAAGGGCACTGATTGTGTCATTCTGTGTCTTGTAGGACAACAGTGATGTCTGTGGTTTTTTCTGTTGAGACTGGATGTGATTGATTTGATCAAGGTGCATTTTGATGGTGGAGTCATATTTTGCAAGTAGCTGTACAAGTTCAAGGAAATTCCCTTTGTTCAAAGATGTACTGTACCACTTTCATCATGACCCCTGAACGCCCCATCTTGCCGTGCAAGATACAATGTGATGTCTACCAGTCTTGTCATTAGCTCCCTGTTCCTGTTCTCTTTTGGCTTGGCCTTCTACGTCTGCCCTCCTGAAAGCCTCTTCCAGTGGTCTCTGTTTGAAGTTGCTCCATCTTACCATGCCGTGGGGCACATGGTCAAGTTTAGACCATTGGAAGTGCACCAATGGGCATGTCCTCTCATTTTCAACACTCGAAAAGGGCATTTTAGCGCGATGTTTTTAACTGTGGGGGCACATGGTCACGTTTAACCATTAGAGGGGCACCAATAGGGTACGTCCTCTAATTTCTTTCACTCAAAAGGGCACTTTTGCGTGATATTATTTAACCGTGGGGCACATGGTCAAGTTTAGACCATTGGAAGAGCACCAATAGGGCACACCTTCTATTTTTCGCCACTCAAAAGGGCACTTTAGCTCGCGTTTTTCAACTGTGGGGGCACCAATAGGGCACATCCTCTAATTTATTTCACTCAAAAGGGCACTTAAGCACGCGTTTTTTTCAACCGTGGGGGCACCAATAGGACACATCCTCTAATTTATTTAACTCACAATGGCACTTAAGCGCGCGTTTTTCGACCGTGGGGGCACCCCCCCCCTGAGTCCGCCAGTGGCCGTACTGTATTGTACCCATTCTGCAATCTGTTAAATAAAGTTTTCATTCATTCATTCATTCATTCATTCATTCATTCATTCATTCATTCATTCATTCATTCATTCATTCATTCATTCATACAACCCTTATTGCCTTTTTCTGTAAGATGATAATAGGATTCAGATTCGTTTTGTATGTGTTTCCCCAAGTTTCTATACAGTAAGTTAGATATGGTAATAAAAGAGTACAATAAATTGTGTATAATGATCTCAAATTCAATATGTGTCTGGTTTTTCTTAAGATAGTTAATATGAGTTTTCCAGCTGAGGTTTTGGTCTATCACAACCCCCAAAAAAGTATATTCATTTACTCTTTCAAGATGAACATTATCTATGCATATCTCTACTTGAGTATCCGGATGTATTTTTTTTATTACCAAACCAAATAAATGTAGACTTACTTAGGAGAGTTTGTTAGTATCAAGCCAACATTTCAGCTTCCCCATTCACCTGTAATATTTGTTAGCAACTGTTGTAGGTCTGCACCTGAACAAAAATGTTGGTATCATCTGCAAGAATGACAAATTTAAGTTTATCAGAAACATCAATGATATCATTAATATACAATATAAATAATTTCGGTCCTAAAATGGATCCTTGCGGTACCCCACATGTTATCACTTTGCAGGATGATCTGGTCTCCCCCATCTGCACACATTGTTTCCTATTTTCTATGTAACTTTTTATCCAACTGAGCCCTATCCCTCTAATTCCATACTTTTCAAGTTTTCTGAGTAAAATATCATGGTCAATGGTATCGAAAGCTTTTTTCAGATCAATAAAAACTCCAACTGCATACTGTTTATTATCGATTGAATTTGTTAACTCTTCTGCTACATGCATGAGAGCCATTGATGTGGATCTGTTAGTTCTGAATCCATACTGGCTATCAATCAATATCTCATTCTTATCAATAAAACTGTCCAGACGTGCAACAAAAAGTTTTTCCAGAATTTTAGAAAATTGAGGAAGTAAAGAAACAGGCCTATAATTTGTAAAAACATTTTTTTCTCCTGCTTTATGTATTGGAATTACTTTGGCTGATTTCATTTCAGTTGGAAAGGTCCCCATCCTAAAAGATAGATTACATAATGAAAGTAATTGGATCTACAATTTTTTTGATTCGTTTTTTAATAAGAGACATGTCTATCCCATTCACATCTGTAGATGTTTTATTCTTGAGATTGTTTACAATATCAATTATTTCCATATTAGATACGTCATACAAAAAGATTGTGGATGGATTTCTATCAATGTATTGTTCTGCAATAGCTCCCCCTTGTGGAGGCTTGATCTTCCTTGCAAGATCTGGGCCAACATTTACAAAAAAATTATTAAACTCCTCCACTACCTCATGCATGTTGGTTATTTCCGTTCCATTTACAGAAAAATTATCAATATAGCCTGGTTTGTTATTTGATTTTCCAATTATTGTGTTTATAATTTTCCATGTTCCTTTAATATCATTTTTATTAATTTCTAGTCAGTTATTATAATAATCCTTCTTACGTTTTCTTATAGTATCTATTAATTTATTTTTATATATTTTATTTCTTTCTGTTTAGTAACTTTAGTTCTATGCTTGATGAAATCTCTATAAAGAGTATTCTTCTTTTTACAGGCATTTGAAATTCCTTTTGTTATCCATGGTTTATCTGGCTTCCTATAGTTTGTCGGCTACTTTGCTGCACAATAGGACAGAAACGATCATATAAAGTCATGAATGTATTCAGAAAGCAGCCATATGCTGAGTCCATATGCTTCAAACACCTCAACCCATTGCTGGAGAGCCAGTTCCCTTTTGAGTGCCCCTATTGAGTCCTCTGAAAGGTGCCTTTTATTACACATTTTCTGAGATTCCCTCTTTGGCTGATTATTATCTTCTATTATTACAAAAACTGGTAAGTGATCTGTTATCTCATTTGTCAGCAGTCCGCACACAATTCTATTATTTATAACATTAGTGAAAATGTTATCGATCAAAGTAGCAGAATGAGAGGTTATTCTGCTAGGCTTATTAATTATCGGGAAGAGGCCTAGGCTATGCATGGTTGATGTAAAATTATCTATATTTGTTTTTTTGTCTGGGTTTAAAAGATTGATATTAAAGTCGCCACAAATGAATGTAACCTTTTGCTCTATGTTAGTAAGTAGCTCTTCCATCTTTTCTCTGAAATTATCAATGCTTGAACTAGGCGCTCTATACACACAGCTAACCAAGATGTTTTTCTGCTTTTCCCTTTCAATCTCCACTGTAATGTACTCACAGAGGTCTTCAATAGCAGCACTCATGTGGTCAATAACCTTTTTATCAATGAATAAAGCAGTCCCTCCTCCCCCTTTGTGGATTCTGTTTATACATCTAAAATCATACCATCCAACTAAAAAAAACTCTTCTTTCTCTTGGGCAATCCAGGTCTCAGAAATTGCTACTAAACTAAACTGTGTCGAAAATTGGCTCAGATAGTCTTTGATGTGTGAAAAAATTTTGTACATACTCCTGCTGTTAAAGTGTATGTACCTTGCATGATCTACTTCACCATTTACTTGCTCTTCTCGGGGGTGGTCCCCACCTCCCTAAAACAAGCCAGAGTCACGCCCCTCATAAAAAAACCAACCCTGAACCCCACCGTCATAGCCAACTATCGTCCTGTCTCTCTTCTCTCCTTCCTTTCTAAAACACTTGAACGTGCTGTATCCAACCAACTTACTGCTTATCTCTTACAGAATGACCTCCTAGACCCCAATCAATCTGGCTTCGGGACTGGCCACTCCACAGAAACGGCCCTCATTGCGGTCACAGAGGCACTTCACTTAGCAAAAGTGAAAGGCCTCTCCTCTGTCCTGATTCTCCTAGATCTATCTGCAGCCTTCGACACAGTCAACCATCAGATCCTCCTCGCGGCCCTCGCAGGAATGGGAGTGGCTGGATCTGCGCTGACATGGCTGACATCATACCTCAATGACCGCTCCTACCAAGTGTCATGGAGAGGGACTCTGTCGGCCACCCGCCCCCTCCGGACGGGTGTCCCCCAGGGCTCGGTCCTAGGACCCCTTCTCTTCTCCCTCTACACTAAATCACTGGGTAACATTATCACGTCTCATGGCTTCTCATATCATTGTTATGCCGATGATACTCAACTCTTCCTCTCCTTCCCTCCCTCAGATATCCACGTCTCTGAGCGGATCTCGGCCTGTCTGTCCGACATCTCCGCCTGGATGACGACCAACCACCTCAAACTGAACCTAAGCTAAACAGAATTGCTCCACCTGCCGGCCAAATCCTCCCCCCTGACCGACCTCTCCATCACAGTCGAGAATGCAGCTGTGACCGCGTCGCCGACCGCCAAGAACCTTGGTGTTGTCCTCGACGACCAGTTGAACTTCTCTGCTCACATCGCAGCAACAACCAGAACCTGCAGATTCCTCCTGAGCAACGTCAGAAGGATACGCCCCTTCCTGACAAAAGAAGCCACCCAACTCCTCGTCCAATCAACAGTCATCTCCCGCCTCGACTACTGCAACGCACTGCTAGCTGGCCTCCCGGCCACTGCCACCAAGCCTCTTCAACTCATTCAAAACGCAGCGGCCCGCCTGATCTCAAACCTACCGAAGTCGGCCCATGTCACCCCACTTCTTAGGGACCTGCACTGGCTCCCCATTGCTGCACGTATCCGCTTCAAGGCCCTCGACCTAGCATACCGTGCGGCAAAGGGAACCGCTCCCGCCTACCTCCGGTCAATGGTCTCTAACTACACACCCTCAAGACCCCTACGCTCTGCATCTTCTGGCCGCCTCAGATCTACTCCTATCCAAGCTCCCGGAGGGTCATCAAAGAGAAGCCGCCTATTCTCAGTCCTTGCCCCACAATGGTGGAATGAACTACCCATCCCAGTTAGGACAGCCGAATCCCGTCCAATCTTTCGCCGTCGACTAAAGACTCACTTCTTCAACCATTATCTGAAATGATTAAAAAAAAAAAAAAAAAAAAAATCGAACCCCGACTAACCTTACTGTCATGCACTTGTCCTAATAAACTAACCTACACTGTAACACGCAACACTTTGATGAGCATTGTTACTCAGCTGATAGAGTTATACCCTTCTTGCTGTCTTGTCGCACAGAACTTGTAAGTCGCTTTGGATAAAAGCGTCAGCTAAATGACTAAATGTAAATGTAAAATGTAAATGTAGTCACACACTATATCAATATTATTAAAGAGATTGACCTCAGGGTCAATGTCTACATTGAAATCATGCATAAAGAGAGGTATGAGTCTGTGACTGAACGTGCTTCTCATCTTGACTAGCTCATCGTAGAGGGGGTGGGATGGATTCTCGAGGATAGCAGCCAGCTTCCTTCTCTCATCCCCCTCTCTGGCATCACCTCTAGTCTGACCAGCTCGACTCCCACTACGGAGCTAGCCTTCCTCACCAGCTTGTTCAGTTTGTTGGTGTCCCTCGAGTTGATGTAGCCCCCCCAGCATGCCACTGCATAGAAGAGGACGCTGACCACTACAGACTGGTAGAATGACTGCAGCAGTCTATTGCACATGTTGAAGGACCTGAGCCATCAGGCTCCACAACAGTGGGCAGGGACTGCTGCCAGACATCCAACTACTAGGAACCTAGTAGCTGACCCCCACCTAAAAGGACAATATACTTACCTTATGCATACCGCACCTTATGTGAATACTGTATACTTCATCAGAACATATATTTAGCATTTAGCATGTGTCTTATGGGTAGGCTATACTGTGCTTTTAATAAATTAGTTATGGGAGATGACCTAATTAATTATTTACTTTAATTAATCAATTAATCTAAATGCTTATATTTAGATCAAATGCTTTGTACATTATGTACACCTTATTCATACATAACTATTCGTTATTACTTTACTGTCCCACAAAATCAGTCTGCTGTCCTGCATTTGCATCATATGAATTTGATCACCCTAATTGAGCTGCATCTCAAATGGTTCTAGGGTCCCAGCTTTCCGATGGTGTATGGGACTTGTATGTGGCATTTACTGCTGACCCTTTTCAATACATGTTGTGTGCTGTCGACTTGCGCATAATCGTGCTTTTATTTTGAAACCGAAAAATCGGACCGGAAATCCGTATCTAATCTAGCTAGAACCCACTCCCGCTTTACTTTTTGAGCCCATTGTGAATGTGACCGAACAAGTGACCAGGAAGTCCAACTCTCTTACTGCAGAAAAACAAACGGTGAGTTAGAATAGACGGCGAGTCGACTACACCACGTGGCCTTTCTCGAGTCTCGTTGTTCCGGTGGTAAACAAAAATACAAGGTAAAATGTTCAGTTACTAATGATTGCACATCTGATCTGTTGGTCGTTTCTAGCCACTTTCGCATGCCAGGTTCAGCCTTGCTCAGGTGTAGCTGGTATGCTAAGCTAACGGTAGCCTATGTTATGC
Source organism: Notolepis coatsorum (assembly GCF_963971535.1). Taxonomy (NCBI): domain Eukaryota; kingdom Metazoa; phylum Chordata; class Actinopteri; order Aulopiformes; family Paralepididae; genus Notolepis; species Notolepis coatsorum. Next base: position 89,511,182 of record NC_140165.1, on the reverse strand, counting down.
TAATGCTCTTAGGATGTGGTTAGGAGAAAACACCACAGGCCAGAAATCGAAATGATAATTCAAACTGAAGAAAATTGAAAATGACTTTATTGGCTAACTTTAGTACAATAAACACTAGCTTGGTCATGTGTTCTGCCGATGTATGCTGCCTTGGGCTACCGTAGCGCGAATCGGTTTCGATCACACTGATCAAAAGCACTCAAAGTGTATATTTTCAGCACTACGTTTGTTTACCAATGGGTTTAAATGTTATTAGCGAAGTAGGAGTGTATATATCCTTGCGGAAACCTGATGAATTAGACGCGAGGAAATGACGCCATCTTAAAACTACACTAAGCTACCCAGCTCACGCCAGCTGCTTTGGAAGCTGGAGCTGCTTGACGTGGAAATTATTGTTACGTTATTTTCGTGATTATATTTCACGGGTCGAACAAACCTGAACGTTATTGCCATACAATATAAATTAGTTTGTTTCTTTACCTTTCTGTGAACGTCTAGGGGAAAAAAACGTTTGCAATCTGGTGAAAAATGGCGTAGCCTTTGCTGCCCTGTGCCTGGTGGTACTAAATCCAGATTTAACTATCGTCATTGGAAAGATGAGATTTGGCCCGATCCATAGATATATAACATGGCCATAATATGGTCATTTATAGGCCTGATATTCAATATTCATATTTAAAATGGCATGTGTGCGGATGGCAAAATTCAGTACTGTATCTAGTCTACAAACCCCCCTGTAAATCATCTGCCCTTTATTAATTTGCTTAGATTTAGATTTGTACACTTGATCTCAAGAAGGTGCTGAATGAGCTCCGTGGCAATGTTTCACGTCTGTATCTTGTAGACCAGGCCCATTGCAAGTTGCTGTACTCTGTCGTCTACTCTAAGCCATCCTAGGTAGTCAAACAGGTAGCTAGGTAGCTAACATTAACTAGCAACTACGCTGTGTGATTTCAAAGTTATGCAGGCTACTGGTGAGCTGGTTAACTAGCAGCTACGCTGTGTGTTCTTTAAAATGAATGCAGGCTAGTGGTGAACTAACGTTTTTTTTTTTTTCTCCAAATGTAGCCAAGAGTAAAGATCCTAACCCTGTCAAAACAGCAGTCAACGTGATATTAGTGAAATATGAGTTTATAGAAATCTTAGGGCATCGAGTCGGAAAAAGGCGATTATAGACGCGAGGATTTGGAGCAAACTAACTTGAGTGTAGTCTTTTGAGAGAAGAGACTTTCGATGGGCTTTCAAAAAAACAAAAAAAACGACACTTCCCAGCTCACGCCAGCCCCTGTCAATCATCTGACTTATAGTTTGACTTTTTTCTTTCTCTTTTTTTCGGGATCATATCCCACAAACCTGAACGTTATTGCCATAAAACAGAACGCAGTTCGTTTATCTACCTCTGTGAACATCTAGAAAAAAACGGCATTGCAATCTGATGAAAAATGACAAAGAAATGTACATTATAAAAAATGATTACAGTAGATTTCATTCACGTTTTTTGCTGCACTGTCAGGGGCGCCTGTTGATACTAAATCCCCTTTCTGCCATCGGAAAGGGGAGATTTGGCCTGATCCATAGATGTGCAACTTGGCCATAATAATATTCTATATTCTCCGGATGGCAGAATTCAGTACTGTATGTACAAAACCTCCTGTTAACACTATGGCGACCGGCGGGGCTCGGCGATTTAGGCCTCAGAGGACAGCGGATTGTAAACAAACAGATGTACTTTCTAAGAGCTTTATATATCATTTATAGTATTGCTATCTATCCATTCTCATTGTCACTTGAGTGCATAAACCGTGCCTTCATAATGGCTTTAAGAAGATCGGTTGGTTGTCATTTTATAGCGTTGTGAATATAAGGTATATCGCGCTTTTAGTCTAGGCTTTTCTGCAGGAGGCTGCAAAATAGGCTAAACGTTGGCGCCGTTATATCAAACGCCATTTCTGCTGTATATATACGAATGAAATAAAACAAACTGCGTAGCATCCGGACTATTACAGAGCATCTATGGATGAAATGGGGGCGGCGGGGAATGCCGATTACTATTATTGAGGGTAATATTATCCTACCGTCAGGCCATGTGATCGCCGGCAGCATTTCCTCACCAGTCATCGGATTCTGGTAGATCGATATGCACATTGGCTAATCATAAATCCCATTATTCCACGCTGAAAAAGACGCTCGGCAAGCTGATCCAAGATGGAGGATGTTCGGCTGGGATCGAGGATCTATGATCCGCCCACAGAACTGTACTTGCATTTTCTTTTTAAATCACATAATGATACTGCAGTGGAGCGATGGCGCCCCTAAGCGGGTCTGGCCAGTACTGCATGTTTCGAAAATCAAATATGTGAAAAGATGCTGGTAGTGGATCGGGTACCTAAGAAGCGTTATAAATATGGAATAAAACAATAACAACTCGTCACGTATATACTCGTGGCTCTGGTCCACAACGCTCTTTTTCTAAACACGTATATACTCGTTCTCGGACGCCATAGTGTTAAGCATCTGCCCTTTATTCATTTGCTTAGATTTTTTGTACACAGACAGGATCTCAAGAAGGTGCTGAATGAGCTCAGTGGCAATTTTTCATGTCTGGTAAATTTTTGCATGGTGTTATTCACCGTCAAAGATGAAAAAATTCTCCTTTGGTTCATTAAAGGAGATGATTAATAATCATCATTAATAACCATCATTAACTCTTTGGAGTTATCTCGCCATGTGTTGAGTGCCAGGACCCCCGAAAACCTGAGATATCTCGGGTTTTGGTCGTTTCTTCTTTTACTTCTTTTTCTTCTACTCCACAACGTATGCCGTTGGTGACGATCAAAGCATCAAAAAAACTATTTTGATTCGGAAATAGTAGCGTGTCCAGGCGAGCAACGCCAGCGCATTGCTCCATAGCGCCGTTTTCTGGAATTAGCCAGGATCACTCTGAAACTATACTTATATTCACCACGGTATAACGCGTGAACGTATACATGAAACATTTTATTCTTTTTCACATATTGAACGATGGATAGTTGATGTCAAATGAGCCATAGTATTGTATCCATAGCTATAATATAGAATATAGATATAGCCCTGCAAACACCGCCACGCATCCCTATCTCTTAGAGCAGTGGTCACCAACCTTTTTAAGCCCAAGATCACTTTTTTTTTGGTGAAGGCAAGATCTACCTATTGAAGCATTGAGAGAAAAAGACAGCCAAGATTGTACTTTAAACTAAATTACTTTTATTTGCCTGTATTCTAATTACATGCAATGCTTTGGTCCAACATTAAAACGTCAAAGTAGAACTGTAATATGTACTTTCTCAGTCAGTGCTAAGTGCAGTCATCTTATGCAGCATCACTTTTCACATCAAAACAAAAGTAGAACTGTAATGTGGACTTTCTCATATTATTAACATTGACAAACATATTTACAATTAGCATTTTATAAAGTAGAACTGTAATGTGTACTTTCTCAGTCAGTGCTAAGTGCAGCATCACTTTTCACATCAAAACAAAAGTAGAACTGTATGTGTACTTTCTCAGTCAGTGCTAAGTGCAGCATCACTTTTCACATCAAAACAAAAGTAGAACTGTAATGTGGACTCTCAGGGAAAGATCTAAAAAAAGAAAAAAGAAAAATTCTGGGAAAGATCTACAGGGAAAGTCTCAAAGATCGACCAGTCGATCGCGATCGACGGGTTGGTGACCCCTGTCTTAGAGTGTTGGCCCAGTAGGAACAAATATGGGCTAGACCGTGGCGTCCATTGAGTTAACTACTAATAATCAAGTTCAAGTTTCAAGTTTCTTTATTAGTTGTCATACAGAAGTACAGAATACTTTTATACAAAATGCTTCTTTCTGTTACGCTCCAGAGACTGTGCTAGACAAAATAGATAAGTATAAAATAAAATAAGTATAGCAAGTATACAATAGAAGTCACGTATGTAGACACAAGTGTTCAGTATGTACAGGTTCTATGAAAGGCGCTATATAAATTTGATTTATTATTATTATATGTATAATGTTCAATGCAGAGTAGAAGTAACGATAGGTTATGAATATAAGGTTGTAGTTCTATGAATACTCAGAATACGCTCAGCGTCATCTGCACTAACCTCACTTTGTGCACAATGTACCTTTACATACCAACATTCGTCTGGCCACACCCCTATCCGCTACCTTCATAAGCAGGTGTGTGGCCCCACACTCGCCTCCTTCCCAATCTTTCACCACAAGGCGAGATCAAAGGCAGCAGTGGCGTCCAGATGCAGAGTGTCACTAGTATTCATAGAACTTAGCGTTCTATATCATACTAGCTTCCGCTCAGCGTCATCTGCACAACGGGAGCTGAGCGGGAGCTTGAAGCTCGACAAATGTACCCCACTGAGGCCCCCCACAACCATCAGAACCGGGGAGGACCGAGCCCCCCCGACCCTCCCTAATGGAGGATACCCTCCCTATTGGAGGACGGGAGGGAGACGGATCCGACCGTGCGAAGAGAACTCGAGCAACTCAACGCACAGGGTGAGCAGACCGTGGCTTGACCCCACGACTACGCACAACCCACAACCCCACCAGGGAACGAACGGAAGGAACAAACCTCGTTACCGCCCCCAAAATCACGGGGTCAAGAGCAAACTCAACCCCGTGGCAAGGCCGTAGCAGCGGAGCGCGAAGGAAGACCCAGACCCACTGAAGGGACTGGATCCCCCGGAAAAAGGGGGCCCGGAGAGGTCAATGACGCCACAGCATCAAGACCTCACCAGGCGGTCACTAGTGACACCGCCCCCCACATCGCCAGCGTATTCGGACAGGGCCCCTCCAAGAGCGGGCCCTTCCCCCCACTAGTATGCCGCCTGGCACACTGACCCTGGCACACTCAGGCAGTCAGCATGGCTGTAACTCGAAGCACTCAAGAGGCTACACTACAGCGGGAGCAGGCAGCGCACCGGGGAGACGACCACCAGAAGGGGTCGATCCCTCAATCCAGGCAGCAGGCATTTGACCCGAGCCTGGAGCACTGCGGACGAGACGGGCGCCAAAGGGGTCAACTGAAAACAGCACCCCCGGCGGAAGGGGCGTATGCTGGCATTGTTGCGCACCATGACACAGCCTCCACCAAAAAACCCTGACCCAGAGGGGCAGAGGCAGAGAAGGCTGACACGATTGGCAGGCGTCATGAACGTGCAGGGGCACACTCAACCGGGTAACCCGGGAGTTGACTCCGCTCCAACACACCAGGGAATCAACCATCCTCTCGGTACCACATGCGGTGGTTGTTCCTATAACCCCCCCAAGAAAAAACGGCAAAACACACCTGCGGGTATACACTGGCTATACCGCAGTACAAGTGTTTCAGTTTAAAAAAAAAGGGGTTATCCCAGGCCTACGGGTCGACGAAACACAACTTCGGACAGGGCCCGGCCGCCCGGGAAGCACACAGGGATGCCAGAGGAGGTCCATAAGACCACCCCAACAGCCCCCTTTTCGCCATGCGTAAGAGAGGAGCGAAAATAATGGAAAACCAGCCCCTTTATGACAACGCAGGGTACAACATGTACCCAACAAAGGGTCTCCATAACGCCCAACCCTGTGACACCCGGGCCGACCCGGCATTTTTCCCCCCGAAAAAAAATGTACAAGTCCCTCAGGGTACCAGAACAGAAGATCTGCGTCCCCGGCGGACAACGCGTTAACTGCATGCTCTGCATCTTCTGGCCGCCTCAGATCTACTCCTATCCAAGCTACCGGAGGGTCATCAAAGAGAAGCCGCCTATTCTCAGTCCTTGCCCCACAATGGTGGAATGAACTACCCATCCCAGTTAGGACAGCCGAATCCCGTCCAATCTTTCGCCGTCGACTAAAGACTCACTTCTTCAACCATTATCTGAAATGATAAAAAAAAAAAAATCTAACCCTGACTAACCTTACTGTCATGCACTTGTCCTAATAAACTAACCTACACTGTAACACGCAACACTTTGATGAACATTGTTACTCAGCTGATAGAGTTATACCCTTCTTGCTGTCTTGTCGCACAGAACTTGTAAGTCGCTTTGGATAAAAGCGTCAGCTAAATGACTAAATGTAAAAATGTAAACTGACATGGACCAGCGTGACCAGACTCAGTCCCGTGCCCTAATCACGGCGACATCCCCACTCCAAGAGAGGGGGTAGGTACGCGTGTCGATCTAAAACATGAAAAGAGGGCGCCACCCAGACGGTCCCATTCGTACCGCGCTCAGTGGCCCACCCCAAGGGCGTGAGACCCCTCTACCTATGTTTTGATCTATTCCGTTAACATCCCCCAGATATAAACGAGAATTCATCGAGACGTAGTAACAGTCGCTCGGAAGAGAGAACCTCCATCCCAGTTGCCCTATAAAAACGCCATTTTAATAACGAGCAACCAAGGCATACCACCCCCATGTGTGATTCTTATCAGAAACACCCAGAGCCAGCACTATGTACGCGTCGAGACCCAAACACATCAATGGATAGTCTAACAAGACACCAGACATTGTTCCTCCAAGTCGCCTGGGAGAACGACAAGGAGCCGTCGTGCTTCACGTTCTTTCCTCTTTTTATTAAAAAGAAAGAACACAGACTTCTACTTCATATTTGGACATATACAGGTTGGCTAGGTTCACAGCGGCTGGGGAGCCCATGCTGAGGCCTCTGTTTTGCAAGTAGTATTTATCTTGGAATCTAAAATAATTCCTAGTTAGAACTAGGTCGGCTAAATTAACTAGCGCTTCTGTTGGGGGGAGTAATACTTCCCTCGAGTTTAAATAAAAACTCAGTGCGTCAAGCGCGTCAGCATGTGGAATGCTGGGGTAAAGACTGACTACATCTATGGTAACTAGTAAGTCTGAAGGACTAATGTTACAGGTCGAAAGCCTGTTCAAAAAAGTAGTAGTATCTTTTAAGTAGGGATGCCCCGATCGATCGGCCACCGATCGTTATCGGCCGATAATCAGTATAAATATGCGATCGGTGATAATGCTTTATTTTAGCCGATCGTCAAAACCGATCTCACTCGCTGAGTTCTGTCTCAGACACCGGGAGCTGCACACACTCCCACACAGTGGTGCTGCGTCTGCTCCCCTCTCCAGCCCCTCCCGCACGCATGTAAACACGGGTCTAGTCTAGTGGGACGGGACCTCCCGAGCTAACGTTAGCTACCGTTACAAAATGACCCAGTCAACCATTCACTTCCAGTCCAATACATGATGAGGCATTGTCTAACCGAACGGTATCTAGCCGGCCAGCTACTGATAGCTCCTGACATCAACAAACGCTCCAGCAAGTCTAGTAGAGACGTGTATGATACCTCCGCTAGCTCACGTTAGCTGACGCCAGCTCACTGTTCAAAACGAAATGTCCCACTGAACTAAATAGTTCACTGAGGCGCTGTATCAACGTTATATAGCCGGCCAGCAGTAGCCACAGATGGCTCCTGATATCAATGTTTTATAACACTCATTCGATGCGTATTCGAGCTGAGGGCATGTTGTTGAATGTGATCAATAGGGTCCAGCTGCAGCTCCGGAGAATCCTAGCCGTAGCTGCAGGCTACTCGAGTATAGGGTCCAGCTGCACACACAGACAGTGGAGCTTGTTGCGTGGTGGCGATGTCTCGCAGATAATACAAGTACAAGTCTAATTATATAATATATATATTTTATAAAAAAATAAATTATATAAAATAATAAAAAAAATGTTTAATCAAAAACGATCGTATCGGATCGGTATCGGCCGATATGGCTCACGACGATCGGTGATCGGTATCGGTGGCAAAAAACGTCATCGGGGCATCCCTACTTTTAAGTAACCACGTTGAGAAGAGGCCAAATCCTTAATATGCGCATCTATGAATTGAGAGATTTTTTCTGTGGCAGAGCCAATACCAGAAACAATAGGTCGACCAGGAGGGTTAATCAGATCCTTGTGGATCTTAGGTAAGGTGTAAATAATAGGAGTAACCGGGTACTCTACAAACATAAACTTAAATTCATTTTCTGTGATTACCTCTGCCAATCTCAGGCTTTTGAGGATTGTTTTGATTTCCGTAGAAAATCTAAACACGGGGTCTGAATTTAAAAGGGTATATAGTATACCTCAATATCGTTCAATTGTCTATTGATCTCAGATACATACGAGCTCTTATTTTGGAGCACGATACCAGAACCTTTATCGGCTTTTCTAAAAATTAAATCATCATTCTTCATGAGTTCCTTAACCCATCTTTCGCCAATGACGGATTCAGACGTCATTCCTCGCCATGCTTAATCTGCCAATGACTGATTACACCGTCATCGAGATCAATATTTCAAATTTCTGTCATGGTATTCATATTTCACCCACGGAGCCATGACTGGTGCTGTAAATCTCCACTCAACTCTCCAGCGCTTCAATACCGCCACCTGGTGGCCGATCGGCGAGGTGCCAAACCGGAAGTGGGTGCCGGAAGTGCTTGGTGTCCCCCCCCTATTCCGTCCGCCACTCGCGATCGCTCCCAGGATTCCATCTTGACACACTGGATAATCGATCCGTTGCCATAAGTCAATAAACAACATTATTTGGACATGTAATGATTGTGATGTTGTTATTATTAATGAGACGATGAGCTGTATGTGTGTGTCGCTGGAATTTCCCCAAGGGGATTAATAAAGGAATATCTTATCTTATCTTATAGTATTATACAACCCGGAAATGGTTCACCTAGATCAACATCCCATAATAGCGATCTTTTTGCTCCACGCTCATCACCCAACGGTAAGAGGAAGCTGCGGTGAGTTTCAGCGTTTTTGATTATTATTAACCATACAAACTGCTCTGATATATATATATCACCCATACTACATAAATGATGTAACGTGGGCCACGGAATTCTAAACGACCCCCCCCCCCCCCCCCCCGGTCACCAGCAGATGATAAGTAGTAACTTCTAGAAGCACGTCCATTTGAAATTTTTTATCTGGCGTCAATCGCTATCAAACGGCATTTGATCATCTAATATATGCATAAAATGGCTATAACTCACGTTCTATGAAATACTGCATAAAACGATAAAAACATATTTATACTCTAGACCGTATTTTTGTATGAATGTGTGAATGAAAAAGTAAAACGTTCCTACACCCTGAACGATAGCTAATCGATGTTGAATGGGCCATAGTAATGTCAATTTAGCAATACAATTTAAAAAGTTATAGCCCTGCAAAGTAGGTGAACATCTCAATAGACAAATAGAGCTAGCAGAGGACGGTTTAGGACGAATCAAAGTGGTGGCGGAGAATGGGTTAAGTGCTGCAGACAGACTCTGATTCAAGTAAATTTGGGTAAAGATGGGCTTTGTGACTGGTCTCACATAAATTAAGGACATCATTTTGTATCTGCAGAAAGTTTCAACTGAGGGAGGGTTGAGATGGGGTGTAAACAGGCTACAGGGATTAAATACTTTTCTTTTAGGAAAAAGGGAGGTATCTGGCTCTGTTACAGGCCTAGCATCAACATCATCATTTGTAGGCACATTTTCGTTAGCAACATATTGAGTTCTCTTATCAAACCCTCTGGCATAAAATGCTTTTAACTTAATGTTTCTAAAAAAACTTAAATAGCTCTACCTTGGTAGTAAAAGAGTCCACCTTACGAGCCGGGTCAAACGATAAACCTTTGGAAAGGATATTGTGGTGCGGGTCACTCAATAGTGCATCAGAAATGTTGACAATATTGGAAGCAATGCTTATCTCCGGAACCACGGGTTTCTTTCTCTTGCTCCTCCTCATGTTCCTGTGGGTTCTCTCGCCGGTCGGGGAGGAAGAGGAGCGTCCTGCTCGTCGCGAAAATTAGACTGGCTTCGGAGGGGGTATCTGACCTGGGTGGACGCCTCGTCCGAGCTCACTGCTGTGGAGGAAGAATCAGTATGCCGTTGCCTGTCTCTGGGCTGCCAATTCAGCCTGCGGTTCCTGGAGGGAGGATGTTGGAGCCATGGGTACACCATGTGCGCTGCATAGTCTTGCTCATCTCTTCTCCTCTTAGCTCTCTTGTGCAGCTCGATGTCGCGTTTGTATTTGTCAAGTTTCTGGTTTACTGACTCGAGCAGTTCGGTCAGTTGGTCAGGAGTTAAAATTGTTTTAATTTCGTCCTCTAACGAGGAAAGCTCCGCTCTGACCTTGGCTAATTTAGAGCCTTCTGATCTGATTAACCCTCCTGGTTGACCTATTGTTTCTGGTATTGGCTCTGCCACAGAAAAAATCTCTCAATTCATTGATGCGCATATTAAGGATTTGGCCTCTTTTCAACGTGGTTACTTAAAAGATACTACAACTTTTTTGAACAGGCTTTCGACCTGTAACATTAGTCCTTCAGACTTACTAGTTACCATAGATGTAGTCAGTCTTTACCCCAGCATTCCACATGCTGACGCGCTTGACGCACTGAGTTTTTATTTAAACTCGAGGGAAGTATTACCCCCCCCCCCCAACAGAAGCGCTAGTTAATTTAGCCGTTCTAACTAGGAATTATTTTAGATTCCAAGATAAATACTACTTGCAAAACAGAGGCCTCAGCATGGGCTCCCCAGCCGCTGTGAACCTAGCCAACCTGTATATGTCCAAATATGAAGTAGATCATATTTTTAATAATAACCCGTTTGAGAAATTTGTCAAATCCTATTTGCGCTATATTGACGATTTGTTTTTTATTTGGTCTGGTTCATCATCTGATCTTTTTGCCTTCCTTGAGTACCTGAACACCTGTAGAGAAACGATTACATTTACATTGAAGTTTGATATGCATAATCTACCTTTCCTCGATGTTCTGATCAAGAAAGCCCCTAATGGCATCTCATTACACACCGAGGTCTTTAAAAAGGAGACAGACCGCAACTCGTTCTTGCATTATTCCAGTTACCACACCCCAGCCTTGAAGAATAGTCTACCCTATAGCCAAATCCTTCGTTATAAGAGAATATGTGACACGGAAGACATATTTAATGCACAAGCAGAGGTTCTCCGTGGCAGTTTCCACTAGGGATGCACGATATTGATTTTTTGACACCGATACCGATAACTTTATGCTCCTCGAGCCGATACCGATAACTGATATTTATTGTATTATAATATTTTTTTTAACTGTATATATATATATATATATTATATATATATATATATATTTTTATCAATTTTTTTTTTTTTTAGTATTTATACGCTCCGACATCATCGGTACTGCTATCGGTACTCGAGACATTATGGAGTTTTTTTTTGAGGAATTTAAACGTCGCAAACTAATCTTGTTGGCAGTTGTCTATCTCTCCTGCCTCTGTGTCTGCCTACGCGGGGAGCTCTGTGCTCTCTGCCTGCTGTGCTCTCCTCTCTTCCCACACACACACTCACACACACACACACACACACAGACATGGCAGCGCAGTACAGACAGCTCTGCTCTCATAATGGCGGACAAAACGAAATGTTCAAAAGTCTGGGTCTATTTTACTAAAGTCGATGCTGACAACGCTCGTTGCCACAAGTGCAACAAGACATTTGCCAATAATGTATAAGCGCTGGTACTTGTCAATGTGGCTGGCGGGGAGATAACGTTAGCTCCGAGTAGAGTAATGGCTGACAATCCGGAGGTAAATAAACAAACGAGAGCTTCTGATTGGTGGTAAGAAGAAGAGGTGGGTGCAAGCCGTGGGACGTAATTGGCAGATCGACTGTCTGTCTCCGAATGTAACGTGACTACTAGGGATGCCCCGATCGATCGGCCACCGATCGTTATCGGCCGATACTCAGTATAAATATGCAATCTGTGAATTCCGATAATGAGTCATATTCGCCGATAGCGGAAACCGATCAAGCGAAGCTCTCACTCGCTGTCTGTCTCAGACACACACGACCTGCAAACTGCCGCTGCTCCTCCTCCCTAGCCCTGTCCGCCCTGTGTAGAGTTTGTAAACAAAGAGGACTGAGAGGCGGCTCCTCTGCTCGAGTCTGTAGTGCATTCGACCTGCGCTAACGTTAGCTACCTAGCTATCGTTACTGTTTAAACAAAATTACCCAGTCAACTATTCACGTTTAGTAGGCATTGTCTAACGGTATTTAGCCGGCTAGCTACCGATAGCTCCTGATATCAACAAATGATCCAGAAAGTCTAGTAGTCCATGTTCATACCTCCGTTAGTTTACTGTTCAAAACGAAATGTCCCATTGAACTAAAGTTCTGTCTTAACGTCATCTAGCCGGCTAGCAGTAGCTACAGCTCTTGATATCAATGTCTTATAACATTGATTTAATGCGTATTCGAGCTGAGGGCTTGCTGAATGTGAAATGACCAAAGCACAGTAAAGTTACCAATAAGGTCCCGCTGCAGCGCCGGAGAATCCTTTTTGGAGCTGGAGGCTACTAGAGTACACACAGACAGTGGAGCTGTTTGCAGATAGCGAGCATTTTGACTTAAACGTGGTGGCGATGTCTCGCAGATAATACAAGTACAAGTCTAATTATATAATATATATATTTTATATAAAATAATTTGTAATTTCTTTTTAATCAAAAACAATCGGTATCGGATCGGTATCGGCCGATATGGCTCACGACGATCGGTGATCGGTATCGGTGGCAAAAAACGTGATCGGGGCATCCCTAGTGACTACGTCACAGCCAAGAAAGGGAGCGCTGGATTTGTGAAACTCCCTGTTCCTAAACCACACGCTATCAGTTTTACCACAGTACTGGCAAAACGGGAGGAGGCTATAATAAAAACAAGCGCCCTTCATCCAAATCCACCCACACCGGATTTCTTTTAACCAAAAAATGTATTATATGTTATCGGAGCTATCAATAACGTTATTGAGTTTATCGGGATGACGTCATAATTGCTGATATCGGCCCGATAATTATCGTGCATCCCTAGTTTCCACGAAAGAGGCCGATTTGACACTCAAAGCCCTGAACAAAACCAAACGGATCGACAGGGCCACGTTGTTCACCCCCAGAAAGAAAGAAGATAACACAGACAAAGTATCTTATGTGTCTACTTAGTCCTATCACGAGAGTATTGTCAATAAATATTGGCATATTCTGCAGTCCGACCCTCTTATAGGGGCAGCGTTTCAACATTCGCCTAATTATTTTTATTAGAGACAAGCGAATCTATCTAACCTCCTAGTCAAAACTGACTTGCCCTTAAAGAAACCTTCTCATTTTATGTCTAATATCCCAGATGGAAATTTCCCCTGTCAAGCCTGTGTACAATGCCAAGGCATGATCAAAGGTAAATTTTTCACACACCCTAAAACGGGTAAAAGTATACCCGTTAAAGGACGGATTACGTGCAATTCGTCTAATCTGGTGTATTTGCTAAAATGTCTGTGTAATTTTTCTTATGTGGGTAAAACAACTAGAGCCTTTAAATCAAGAATCAGTGAACACAAATGTGCAGTGAGAAATTCAGATGTCAAGTCGTCGGTAGCTCGACATTTCTCCAAGTGTAAACATACCGTCAACGATCTCAAATATATGGGACTAGAGTTAGTACTCAGGCCCGCGAGAGGTGGAGACAGACACGGGTTGCTGTTGCAACGTGAATGTTATTATATCCACCTGTTCAATTGCATCGAACCTAGAGGAATGAATGAGGAGAACGTTTTAACCTGTTTCCTTTAAGCACCTTATACCTACATTATTATTTCTGGTTTAATTATGTTGTTGTTTCTAAACAAGAGGTATGTTTCTCAAGGATGCTCAATTGAGAATTTGGAACTATTTAATTAAATATGTGAAGGGGCTCAATTAGCCCTAGAAACTAAGGGCATGTTATATGTTAGATATCAAGTTTCTGGTAATTTAGTTTTGTATTTGATATATTTATATATGTATAATTTGTGGATTTATGAATGGACTCTACTTTGATAGGTCATCCCTTTGGTCACAATGCACAGGCACACCTGCGTCGTGATGTCATTTCCTGTCATGTCATTACCTGCCAGGTGTATATAACTACCATCTTGACTGTATTACCATTGCTAGCCATATCACTGAAGAAGGACATAGTTCCGAAACATGTCTGTTTACAATTCAGGCTGCCATTAAAACTATTGAACCTGAGAGTGCTGGTCCGGCTATCCTGCTTTTGTTATATTCATTAGATGGGTGAAATCTAGGGATGCCCCGATCACGTTTTTTGCCACCGATACCGATCACCGATCGTCGTGATCCATATCGGCCGATACCGATCCGATACCGATTGTTTTTGAGTAAAAAGAAATTAAAAATTATTTTATATAAAAAGTTTTTTTTTTCTTTTTTTTTATAAAATATATATATTATATAATTAGACTTGTACTTGTATTATCTGCGACTGCGAGACATCGCCACCACGCAACAAGTCAAAATGCTCACTATCTGCAAACAGCTCCACTGTCTGTGTGTACTCTAGTAGCCCAGCTCAAAAGGATTCTCCGGCGCTGCAGCGGGACCCCATTAGTAACGTTAAGTGCTTTGGTCGTTTCACATTCAGCAAGCCCTCAGCTCGAATACGCATTAAATCAATGTTATAAGACATTGATATCAAGAGCTATCTGTAGCTACTGCTAGCCGGCTAGATGACGTTAAGACAGAACTTTAGTTCAATGGGACATTTCGTTTTGAATACTAAACGAACGTCAGCTAACGCAAGCTAACTGAGGTATGAACATGAACTACTAGACTTTCTGGATCATTTGTTGATATCAGGAGCTATCGGTAGCTAGCCGGCTAAATACCGTTAGACAATGCCTACTAAACGTGAATAGTTGACTGGGTAATTTTGTTTAAACAGTAACGATAGCTAGGTAGCTAACGTTAGCGCAGGTCGAATGCAGTGCACTACAGACTTGAGCAGAGGAGCCGCACCTCTTTGTTTACAAACTCTACACGGGGGCGGGCGGGGCTAGGGAGGAGGAGCAGCGGCAGTTTGCAGGTCGTGTGTGTCTGAGACAGACAGCGAGTGAGAGCTTCGCTTGATCGGTTTCCGCTATCGGCGAATATGACTAATTATCGGAATTCACAGATTGCATATTTATACTGAGTATCGGCCGATAACGATCGGTGGCCGATCGATCGGGGCATCCCTAGTGAAATCCTCTTTCAGTGCCTCTGTGCCTGTTTTCTTAGGCAGTTAGCCTATGGTATGCGTGCCATTAGCGTTAGCCATGCTTCTAGGCCTCTTTTCTTTTGGAAAGAATGATAATAATAAAAAAATGTATAATATCTTTTTTTTCTTCTTCATTCGACTAAGAGGTTGGCAGTCGACTACGGAACCTTTCGATCGATTAGTCGACTATTCGACTAATAGGGGTCAGCCCTAGAAGCAACCCTTTCGATGTCAGTCCCTTCAGCAGTAACAAGTGTGGGAAGATCAGCTGGGAGTCTCTTCCCATTTGAGAAGAGCATAAACTTTGATTTGCCAGCATTTAACTCAAGCTTAAAGGATAACTCCACTTTTTTTTTTAAATTAGCTTATTTAACATCTTCCCTGGAGTTAGACAAGAAGATGCATACCTTTTTTGTCTCTGTGCGTGCATTTTAGCTTTGGGAATAGACGCTCCGTTAGCATAGCTTAGCTTCATCACTGGAAGTGGGGGAGGACAGTAGCCTTACAGTGCCTTACAGTGTATTGCAAGGTCTGACATTGACCAAACTTGATATGCATGACCTTGGTGGGCTCTAGGTCAACTCCTGAAAAGGGGGTCAATGTCAGACCTTGCAATCAAAAGTTAGGGGCGCACTGAAATTATGGCAAGGGTTATTAGCCCCCTAACTTTTGATTGCAAAGTCTGACATTGACCCCCTTTTCAGGAGTTGACCTAGAGCCCACCAAGGTCATGCATATCAAGTTTGGTCAATGTCAGACCTTGCAATACACTGTAAGGCACTGTAAGGCTACTGTCCTCCCCCACTTCCAGTGATGAAGCTAAGCTATGCTAACGGAGCGTCTATTCCCAAAGCTAAAATGCACGCACAGAGACAAAAAAGGTATGCATCTTCTTGTCTAACTCCAGGGAAGATGTTAAATAAGCTAATTTAAAAAAAAATTGGAGTTATCCTTTAAGATGGGTAAGATGTGACTGAACAATGTCAAAGGCAGATTGCAAGAACTCCATTGTTTGCACAACACTGGGAGATGAGCAATAAATTATGTAAAACATTTATAATAACTGTATTGTTATGTGTTTGATGTCAAGTGTTGTATGCAAGTGTTTGTAGTGCTTTTATTTCTTTTTGGACATCACAATGCCTCGTTGAGTCATGACTATACATTTTAAATGTAATTGTTAATGATACAATTATTGTCGTATTTATTATTATTATAATTATTGAATTCAGAGGATGTCTAGAATCGATGTGAACACAATCACCAATGATTTCTCCCAAATGAAGCCCTTAACACTTTCCCCGCCAATCACGTTGTACGACGGGTTTCAAGTTTATGCAAATTCTGCCAGATCACGGTGTACAACGTTATTTTGATCATATTTCATATTTTCGTCATGGTATCTATATTTCACTCACGGAGCCTTGTCTGATGCTGTGGGACTCGGCACAACTCTGCAACGCTTCAATACTGCCACCTGGTGGATGATCGGCGAGTTGCCAAACCGGAAATGCCGGTTGGATATCGGTGCGTCTCCTAAATCCGTCCGGCCACTCGTATATCGTTGCAGGACTCTAGCCACACACCGTGGATATGGATCGCTGCCATAACTCAATAATCGACATGATTTGGGCGTGTATTAGTATTATACAAACCGGAAATGGATCGCCTCGATCCCCATCAAATAACTGGGATCTGTTTGCTCCAGTATCATCGCCCAACGGTAAGAGGAGGCTGCCGTGACTTTCAGCGTTTTTGTTTATTATTATCCATACAAACTGCTCTGGGCCCCGTTCCCCGTACCTGGATAACTGAGTTAGCCGGATAATTTCCAGTCAAGCCTGACTTAAGCCGGACCTTCCCATTCCCCAACGCTCGATTGTCTAAATCACCATGACAACAGATCAAAAAGTTTGAGCCTGGTCGGGAGCAGGGTTAACTTCAGTTAGCCGGATGAACCATGGCCACGCCCCCGCAAAGAAATGACAGCTCGCTTCCTGAAATGATTCTCACAGTCTAGGATCTGCATTATACCATTCTGAATTACGTTTCTGTGCTTCGTTTTCCTAGAGGGGGCTTTTGAAATGTATAATAATGGAACTAAATGCTGATAATAAATCATATTGAGCCTATAGATTTACTTTGTCCTAAATAAAATAATGCACGTCATATACGGCGCTCGGAGTCGCGATACACGCTGCATGTGGTTATTTTAATAACGGCGCATTGCAAATGTGAATCCCGCGGGGATATTTTTAATGAATGAAACCTATCGGCCGTTTGGCTCTGATTAGTTTCATATATTCTCCGCTGTAGATTTGCTTAACGGAGCGCCCGGATTGTGTTTCATTCAAGCATAAAATTGAAGTGTCTATGCGGGGATTGTGGTTTTTGTGTGATATTGTAACTGGGATTAAAATGTCTGAGATGCGCTGTTTGACGGATTTGAGAAATTGAATGAGCCGTTGACGTCACATTAATGCATTTGAGAATAAAGAGATAAAACTTCATTCAAAAGTAAAATATTCTAAACACGGGTCTCTCGTCCATTAATGGATAAACAATGAATTTATCCCGTCTGGCACAGTGGCGCAGCGGCTAGTGCTGAATCCTGGCAACCGGGCGACCGGTGTTCGAAACCCCGCGTTTCCAATATAATTTGTTTGGAATATAATATTAATGATTATACGCAAAAGTAGCCTAGTTTTAAGTTAAAATATTATAAATCTACATTCATTGAGGATGTCATTCTTTATATAGCTCTCAACGTGCACCAAATTGAATTATTCCTACATTGCAAAAAGAAGGAAAAGACTAGGATTCGAACCCGGGCCGTCTGAGTGAAAGTCAAAACCACAAACCGTTACACCACAGTGCAGATAAGTAAAAGATCCACCATACATCAATCAATGGGTAAGAGAGCCGTGTCCTTATTCTGTATAACAGTTAAACTAATTATTTTCGCTAGCAAGATCTCATTTGATTATTCAATCCATAAACCTACTGCCAGCAGGCAAGTTTAAAGAAATATAATCTGATTGATTGGGGTAATGAGGGACTTAAAATTAGCCTATAGATCATGCATTTAACTTGTCGGCGAGGCTATTGAGCCGTACTGCAATCTGTTAATAAAGTTTTAAATCAATTAATCAATCAATGCCGTTAGAAAATCAGGATCTCTGCTATCAATACGTGCTGGCTTTTCAACTGAAGCGGCCGCGCGCACTTATCCTGGGTCTCAAGTCTGGTTCGAGTTAACAAGACTGAATCCACCTTCGAGGAACAGGAAAATCCCGGCTTCAAACATCGGGTTAACTGAATCTGGATAATGGGACTCTTGATCGACTTAGTTGAACCAGGTACGGGGAATAGGGCCCTGATCTATATATCACCCATACTACATACCGTACTTTTCGGACTATAAGCCGCGGCTTTTTTCCCCATTTTTCGACCCTGCGGCTTATACAACGGTGCAGCTTATATGTGGGCAAAACCCGAAAATCGAAATATTGCTTTTTTTACTGCATTGAAATGTTATTTATCTGTTCCCTTATTTGCTTAATACAACTTGTAAATGAGTTAATTCTTGTTATTTGTCCGACAATATTGTGTCCCAATGGGAGTCATTCTCTGTAGAGGTGGGAGTCATTCTCTGTAGAGGTGGGAACTTAAAGCTCAATATAAGAACGGCCATGCACCACCACCCACAGAATCGAGAAAGAGCAATCAATCTGTCAATCCTTTCCGTGTCCGGGCCGGGTGAGGTTTCCCGTGTTGAGTCAAATTAAGCCGCAGGCTCCACTCCTTACATATGGTAATTAAACATTAAAACACATGCGGCTTATAGTCCAGTGCGGTTTATATATGTACACATCATTCAATTTAGCTGCTGCGGCTTATAGTCAGGTGCGGCTTATAGTGCGAAAAGTACGGTAAATCATTTAACGACTATCACGGAATTATAAACGACCCCCCCCCCCCCCCTCCGTTCACCCGTGCATGATCAGTCATAACGTTTAGGACCATGTACAGTTGAAATTTCGAATATAGCGTATTAGTGTGTATCGGCAACAAATGGCATTTGATAATTTATATATGCATTTATGCCTATATCTCACGTTCTAGGAATTACTGCAGAAAACGATACAAACATATTTATATTCTAGACGGTATTTTTGTATGAATGTGTGAATGAAAAAGTAAAACGTTCCTACATCTTGAACGATAGATAATCGATGTTGAATGGGCCATACTAATGTCAATTTAGCAATACAATTAAAAAAAGTTATAGCCCTGCAAAGAAGGTGAACATTTCCATAGACTTACAGTACTGGCAGAGAACGGTATAAGACGCTGAAACTCCGTGGCACTTAATGTGTTAAGAACACGGGCGCTAGGGGTGGACGGTATGGTCTAAAATTTATATCACGGTATAATTTGAAGCATACGGTATCATCGTTTTTGATAATCTTTTTTTTTATTTTATATAATTTTCAATTTTTTTTTATAAAATATATATATTATATAATTAGACTTGTACTTGTATTATCTGCGAGACATCGCCACCACACAACAAGCTCCACTGTCTGTGTGTACTCTAGTAGCCTCCAGCTACGGCCAGGATTCTCTGGAGCTGCACCTGGACCTATACTCGAGTAGCCTCGAGCAGCGCTACGGCCAGGATTCTCCGGCGCTGCACCTGGACCCTATTGGCATAACGTTACTTAACTGTGCTCAGCAAGCCCTCAGCTCGAATACGCATCGAATCAGTGTTATAAGACATTGATATCAGGAGCTATCTGTAGCTACTGCTAGCCGGATATATAACGTTAATACAACGCCTCAGTGAATTATTTAGTTCAATGGGACATTTCGTTTTGAACGGTGAACTAACTTGCGCTAACGTGAGCTAACAGGTAGCATACACGTCTCTCTACTAGACTTTGTGGAGTGTTTGTTGATGTCAGGAGCTATCGGTAGCTGGCCGACTAGATACCGTTCGGTTAGATAATGCCTCATCATGTATTAAACTAAAAGTGAATAGTTGACTGGGTCATTTTGTAACGGTAGCTAAGCTAACGTTAGCTCAGGGAGACGCCGCCGTCCTCCCGTGTCTATACGTTACTATATGAATTGAAAATGGGGGACCCTGATGGAAACAAGACAAACGTCTTTCTCAGGTCTGCATCCCCTTAACAATTGTATGTATTGAGCCGTACTGTATTGTACCCATTCTGCAATCTGTTAAATAAAGTTTTCATTCATTCATTCCCGTCCCACTCAGTGCATGTGAGCGGATCGGCGCGGGTGAGAAATCCGCTCTTCGCTCTTTAAAGCTTGGTCCGCTCCGCTAATTGCTCATGTTGATCCCGCCGCCACACCGCTCAGCGCGCCGCCAGCGCTCAACTTCATTTTGGCATCAAGCGCTCCTCGCACCACCCCGCTCAGCAGAAAAAAAATTACAGCGGGGGAAATAAAAGAAAGTGCTGTTTTCCTGAAATTGGCTAATTAAACACATCGGATTTCCTGAAGGCCTTCGTTTCGAGCATGCGTAAATTCTTGATTTCGTTATTTAAAATATCATAGAATAATGAAAACAGACAGACCCAGTTTAAATGTATCAACCGAATATGGTATTTTTTTTAATTTACCACTGCACCATGGGCAGGGCACCACCAACTTAGACATTCAACGCAGTGACGGAAAAAACTAATTATGCACAGCCCTCGGCATATACAGTACCTTGTATTATCCGACGTAGCTAATTGAATTACACTGTAGGCCTATACCTTTTTGCATACTGTTAATAAAGTATTAAATCAACCAATCAATCTGAGGTAGAACATAATCACTGACAGTGACAGCCAGGGCAGCATAAGACGGATACAAAATTACGTGTATGACATGAGCCTCAGAGGAGGCCGTAATAGGCCTAAGGCCTTGGCTTAGCCACTGAAGACAATTAATGCAACAGGCTTGTTATCAAACGAACTCAGGAAATCACATAGCTAATATGCCTATGAAAATAAAAATATAACTTACTCGACATAACTGTCTACAAAGTCTCTCACAGTAAAACACAAACGAAAATGTGCAAGTTCCCTATAGCCTTTGAAAAACTCGAATACAATCAACCAATATAAAAGTGCTGTTGGATATGCTACATTTATATAAATGTATAAAATCTAAAACAGAGTGCTACATTCTTATGTATAAAATAAAAAATAATGGCCATTAACTTTAGGCAGGCCTATTGCATTTTGCAATAAAGTAGGATATTATAGGCTATTCGTTTTTGTCACTTTGTGCATTTTAAACAAAATAAAACAATGCTCATGTGCCTATATCTGCCATGCAGTGCCACGGCAGCTACATTATCTTTGAGTTCACTTTCAAGAACACGAGTTTAGCCAATGTCTGAGGCTTCAAACTCATGCGGTGATTTCTTGACATCAAACCAGCAGCGGAAAACACCCTCTCTGCGCTCGCAGAGCCACTGGGAATACTGAACACTTTGCGGGCAACTTTACTCAGGCGTGGAAGGGACTTGGAATTTTGTTTCCAAAATGCAATGACATCTTTGACATCGTCAGGGTTTGATCTTGGGGACGAGAGGTAGGTTTCAACTTCAGTTTTCGCATTGCCTCCTCCCGTGGGCTGATTCTCTGAGAAGTATGATCCAAATATACGAGGCCTCTTGATTTCTTCGGGCACGTCAGATTCTCCGCCGTCGGACTCGGGTTGACCTGCTGCCTCTCCAGCACCAGCGACTGCTGCGGTCATCTCCTCTGTTTCTTTGACGAGGAGGTCGCGTATTTCTCCAAGTTTATTACAAACCAACTCATCACGGATTATCCACTCTGTTTTGAAACGAGGATCTAACAGCGACGCGAAGAGGAGGTGTTTATCATCATAGTACATTCTGAAGCGAGTGGACACGTTATTGGACAGTGTTTCCGCGAAAGAAGCTATTCCTAATGGAAGGGCAGCGTTGTTGTTGACAAGCAGGGATTTGAGCTCGCCTACAGCCGGGAGAATCATGCCCAAATTCCCAAGCTCCCGTTGCATGTTGTCTGTGAGGTCAGCCAGCGGTGACAATACTTCAACAAGGTGATTGAGCCGACGCACGTCATTAAGTGTGAGAATAGCGGCAGTGGTTTTAAGTTTGCTCTGCCACAATGCATCTTTTTTGAATAGCTTTAGGACAGACTCCACCATGCGCAGCTGGCTGCTCCATCGCGTCGGGCAAGCAGTGGTGGGTCGTACACCCAGAGAGTCAGTTTCCTCCGTGTTCAGACAACTCTTACGCACACTTTTCACTAGCTTTCCCACTTTAACTAGCAGGCGATTGATATCATCATGCTCGTTAACTGCGTCTTTGATAGCTAACTGAAGCAGATGAATTGGGCATCGCAGGTGTAAACTTGATACGGTGAAGTACTGGTTTACCATAGCCTCTACAGTATTAGTGACCACGTCCACTTGGTTTTGCGAGAGCGCAGGTTCCTCCTCCGCTATTTCCTCCCCTTCCTCCACCACCAGTGCCACTTCATCATCATCATCTTTCTCCTCTTCTCCTTCAGCGTCAGGCAGGATGTTAAATGCCTTGACCATGTTGCTGGCACTGTCTGTCACCACACGAATCACGCGTTGATGAATGTTCCAATTTTTCAGCACACTTTCATACTTTTGATATATGCGATCTGCAGTGTGAGACCCTGTTATGTGCTCACAGCCTAACAGAACCGTGTGGCCCTTGAACGTCCCGTCGATAAAACTTGCCACAATAGCAAGGAAACTGTGGCCTCTTCTACTTGTCCAAATATCAGATGCAAGAACGAACCCTTCACCCATTCCTATGAGCTCTCGTAGTTTGACTTCCATCTCTTGTATGGCATGTGGCATAAGTGTGTCCCGGACAGTATTGTAGCAGGGCGGGGTGTAACCTGGTTGGGCCATGCCGGCAAAATGTCTCATACCTTCACGTTCTCCTTTACTTAAGGGGTCGTAATCCATGGATATCATTTTAAAAAACGCTTCATCCAGCTCCCTTTTTCTTTCACGTGTCACGTTAGGTGCCTTTTTTCCAGTGAGGAAATTGTGCAGCGAGTCACGCTGTTTCTCTTTTTGTTGCTGTTGCGTCTGGGCATCTAAAACAAATAATAAATGCATGCTTTATATTAGGTCTACAATACATTAAGCTGTAATAAGGCTACCAATTTCAAAATGGCTAATAATGACAAGTAACAAACCTTTGGATTTCTTCTCATTATGTTCGCGAAATATGTGGTCATGCTTCCTCCCAATGTGTCTCTTTAGATTCCAAGAAGAATCTCTTCCGACGGTAATATAGTCTGCACATTCTGTCTCCTCACCATCATCGTTAGTTGTTTTCACGATACATTGGAACTTATTATCTGTTACTTTTTTAAAATATTTAGCAAACACGGCCATGCTTTCACGTTGTGGGATTTCTTGTAAGCACATGCAGTTCTGTTTACAGGACGGACACTGAGGACAGGTGCATTGTGGACCGGTGCCATCTGGTCTGGTAGACGCCTCCCAGACCAGTGCCGTGCGCACTGAGGAGCGGACCTGAGCGGCTTGGAGCGGAGGAGAACTCTCGCTCCGGTCGTCGCGCCGACCCATTTTAAAACCCACTCCTCGCTCACGTCAAAACGGCCCGCTCCGCGCCCCGCGCCGCTCGCGCGCCGATCCGCTCACATGCACTGGTCCCACTAGACTACTAGACCCGTGTTTACATGCGTGCGGTAGGGGCTGGCACGCCCACTGCGCGAATCCTCCTAAATAACTTTTTCCAGTTCGCACATATCTATTATCTATGACTAATTCTATCTATTTTTAGGGGCAAATGCGAGTGAAATAGTCGCGCTGTGGTTACATGACGTCATTGCTATTTTAGAGCTGCCCTACCGGTTACACGGTATAGTCAAAATCCATACCGTAGAGCAAATTCATACCGTTTATACCGTATACCGTTTATACCGTCCACCCCGGGCGCACACCAGTCTGTCCTATCTATGACTGCCTTTCCGCATACGTAATTCCTGTTCTTGGCTACAAACGAACTCTCAAAAGAAACCATTTGATCATGCCAAAATCGCCCTGAGAAGTTGAGTTATGAAGAAATGTGTCCATTGTTTGTGAAATCACGCTGTCTTGCTCCATCATGATGGCTGTCAATCATCGTCTATCCGATACTAATGTAATATACATTCAAGTCACACAAGTGGTAGTTAATGAGATCATAATGAGATGAGCGTCTCACATCACACAACCACGTGAACGTCACATTCAACCCAGATTCGGCTCAAACAAGGGACTAAACACGTTTAGCAATTATGCCACAATAATGTGGAATGCCCTACCCACAGCCATAAAGGAATGTGACTCCCTACCCTCCTTGAAAACCGCTCTCAAAGAGCAGCTACGGGTGGCTGCAATTAGAAACTGGCTCCTGTAAATGTCAAAATTGAGATTAATTTAAAGGAATCCGCCAACATTACTTTACTATCACCTCCTGGTTTGGGAATAGCACCGCACAAGACCGTAGCAGACTACAGAGAGTGGCCCGTTCAGCCGAACGCACAATTGGAGGTGGGCTTCCCACTCTCCAAGACATTTACAACAAGTGTTGCATGGGTAAGGCTAAGAGAATAATCAAAGACTCCAGCCACCCAAACAACTGCCTCTTTGAACTGCTGCGGTCAGGCAAGCGATACCGGAGTCTCATGGCAAGCACAGAGAGACTCAGAAGGAGCTTCTATCCCCAGTCCATCAGGATGCTCAACGACAATAACACTGTAACAAACCATCAAATACACTCACAGCACACACATCCACATGCACACACTCACTTAAATAAACAACTCACTGCAGCACCCACATTACCCACTTTTAGACACTAACACACTTTATATTGATTGGTAAAGAGATTTGCACTACAACTCATACCTCATTACACCTTACCCTAAATTGTACCTCATCCCATTTCTGCATTGTACTGTAACTCGGTTACAAATTTGTTCTACTCTGTATTGTATATTGTATATATGTATATTGAACACTTTTGTTTACGTACTTGACTTCTATTTTTTTTATTTTTTTTTATCTACTTTTTCTCCCATTTTCTATTTTTCTCCCATCCCAATTTTTGTATCGTCCAATTCTACCCTCCCCTGTCTCGAACGCTGTTAGGCCATGCCTCCCACAGGCCGGCTGCAATGTGGACGAAGCTTTGCATCACGTGTCCCCTCCGGTACTCGAGGAGGCAGCCGTCGCATCTTTTCACCTGCACAGCGCGATCTCTCAGCGGCGGGGGTCTGCGTGGGAGGGACACACCACCCCCGCTGCTTCCTGATTCTACTGTGCAGGCGCACCAACCGACCTGTAGGAGTCGCTGTCCACAACGTCCGATCCCCACCCACCAGCTTCCCACCCCCTAATACTGCCAATTGTATTAGTATGAACGACCAGCCAAGCTGGTAGCAATGCAGAGAGCTGGGCTCGAACCCAGCATTAGTGGCGAGCGCCTTGCCCACTGCGCCACTTAGCCGCCCTCTATTTATTTTTGTATCCACTTTTTCTCCTTATTTTTCTCCCATCCCAATTCCGTAATTCCAATTCTCCCCTCTCCTGTCTTGAACGTTGCTAGACTATGCCTCCCACTGGTCGGCTGTAGTGAGGATAGAAGCCTTGCATCACGTGTCCCCTCCGGTACACGAGGAGGCAGCCTGTCGCAGCTTTTCACCAGACAGCTTGAACTCTCAGTGGCGAGGAGTAACGCATGGGAGGCTCACGCTGCCCCCGATACTTCCTGTCTCTGCTGAACAGGCGTCACCCAACCGACCTGTAGGAGTCGCTGTCCACAACGTCCAATCCCCACCCACCGGCTTTCCCACTCTCTAACACTGCCAATTGTGTTAGTATGACGGCCGGCCAAGCCGGAAGCAACGCCGAGAGCTAGGCTCGTTACCAGCATATCTTGTGTTAGTGGCGAGTGCCTTTCCCACTGCGCCACCCAGCCGCACCACTTGACTTCTATTTTATACTTATTTTATACTTATCTATTTTTTATCTAGCACACTCTCAGGAGCAAAACAGAAAGAAGCATTTCATATAAAAGTATTCTGTATTTTTGTATGACAACTAATAAAGAAACTTGAACTTGAAACTTGAAACATTATGTGAAATTGTCCTCTACCGTCTGGTGGCGGCTGCTGACCAAATTTTTTGGTGAAGCACAAATTATTATATATTAAATTATATTTTTAAAACATCCCCCACTGTGTGTGTCAGTGGACACGGATGAAAACATATTAACATTAGGTGACGGCGCACCTGACCAGACACGGATGCAAAAAATTACACATTCGGTGACGGCGCACCTGACCAGACACGGATGCAAAAAATTACATATTCGGTGACGGCACACCTGACCAGACAGATGAAAACATATTAGGTGATGCGTGACGGCACACCTAACCAGACACAGATCAAAACATATTAGGTGACAGCGCACCTGACCAGATCAAAACATATTAGGTGACAGCGCACCTGATCAGATCAAAACATATTAGGTGAAGGTGAAAAGGAAAGATGAAATTACCTACCTGGGTTCCATCCTAGAGGCAAATCTTTCCTGTGACAAAATGGGATCCAATGTAATAAAACTAAGTCAACCAACGAACTAGATTCCTGTACCGGATCTCCTCTCTGGTAAACAAGAATACCTTGAAGACTCTTAACAGGAGCACTCATTCAAGGGTACTACGACTATGCTTGCACCTCATGGTACCAAAGCACCTCAAAGGCACTAAAAACAAGATTACAAACATCACAAAACAAACTGGTCAGACTACTGCTTGACCTTACTCCTAAAACCCACCTCACCCCTGCCCATTTTGACAACCTAGGATGGCTTAGAGTAGACGACAGAGTACAGCAACTTGCAATGGGCCTGGTCTACAAGATACACTACACCACTAAGATACCCATGTGCATGTCGAAATACTTCCCAAAGGTCAGTGAATACCACGACCACAACACCAGAGGGAGTTCCACAAATCATGTTCAACCCAGATAAAATCATTTAAAAAGTTTAAAAAATATATATATATATTTAATAACTTTTTTTTTATAAAAAAAAAAACATAACTTAGAAATGAGATTGCATAGGTCTATGAATCGAGATCGCGATTTTGTTTAGATTAATTGCCCAGCACTACTGTGTACAGTAAGTTAGCTTGGTGATCATCATTGTGATGTAATATAAGCTAAGCTAAAGGTAGCTAACAAATTGGCTAGCTACTGTTAGCATACAAGCTTTTACAAACACGGTACTTACTTTTTCATCCTCAACTTTTTTTCTGATCCAGATGCATAAGTCCTCCATGTTGCTGATTTATACTTCGGTCCTTTGGTGCAAAGTTTCTTTTAGCCTACAGTGCTACTGCCTACACAGTAATGTTACTGACTGTACAGGGCTCTCCAAGCCCTCTCAAAGCAGGAAATGGTTGGATAGGAAATGGTGTTCTCAGATTGGTGTAAAAAAAAAAAAAAAAACGTGTCAGTACTGTCAATCATTCAAGCCCCATTCAAATGAATGAGTGAGTCTAAGCCTAACGGGTGTGCACTTAGACCAGTTACTGTCCAATCAAAGGTGCTATTTTGCTGCCACACTTACATTAGCTAGTGAGGCACTTGAGGAATGTGCCTCACTACTAGCCAATGTAAGTGATTGGGAGCTGTGTATCACTTGAAAAAAAAATTAAAAATCACTGGAATTTTTTTTCACAGAGGAAAACATTTCTAAAAAAAAAGTATGTATATTAATAATATATATATATATATATATATATATATATAATTTTTCTGTATACTAGTGAAGTACTGCCTCACTAGTAGTCATGCAATAACCTCCACTGCTACCGTCCTCTCCCGAGTCGGACAAGAAGATGGATACCAATTTCTTCTGTGTTCAGTAGAAAGCTATCCGGCTGCATCTAGCCTAGCCTGGCACAAATGACACAATACAGACCACTAGCCTAGCTTAACACTTGGGGAGAGGTGTTGGCCAATCGCTATAGGCTAGCCGGTCTGTAACAATGTTGCTGCCAGATGGGCCTTCTTCCTGCATGTGACTATTTTACGCATGCCCCCCCCCCCCCCCTTCCATTTGAACGTTGTCGATTCCTGCTTTATAGTTTAAATAAATAAATTGGAAATGCAACAGAACTAAGCTGGTTAGAATAACAACATGCAACTTGACATTTCTGATTGTCATTTATTGTTGAGCCCCCATGTCAGAAAAATACAAAAACTGTAAACATTATTTTTTTAATATAGCCTACACTTAAATAAAAGAATGTATTTGAGATTCTCTTAAAATTTATTTATTTTTTGAATTTTTTTTATTCTTAAACTAATTTAATCTATTGAATCGTAGTTACATTCAACAGGTTGTTATTCCTCTGACTTCTCTGTCTCTGGTCTTTCAGAAGAGCAGCGCGCACACACACACACACACACACACACACACACACACACACACACACACACACACACACACACACACACACACAGAGCTCCCTCCCCGGGCCCCTGTCCTGTAAGCTATGGGCTCGTGTTGCTACACGGACATGTTTGTATGTTGCACGGTACCTACTAGTAAACAGTCAACCCTCCGTCTCTTATTATATGTGAACTAAAGAGTACAAGGTTTACACAACAGCCCCCACCCCTTTTTTTGTATTTGTACCTGTACTAACTGCTGTCAGCTGTTATCTCTCTCTGTGTGTCTGTATGAGCCTGATTAGCCAGCGCCAGCTAGCGTCAGCTAGCGTTGGGCAGCGCTAGCTCCGTGGCTGTTCTAAAGCATTAGAGTAGTTTTCAATCACTGCACTTAGAAACAGTCAAACAGTGGGAGCATTTCGGGAGCATATGACCAAAACCCAGGCAATTTAGAGCGTAAGGAATCGAATAGTCTGCCATGGCTACATGCTAACGCTTATTGTTTTGAAATGCGCAACTGTCGGAAAAAGGAATCGATAGTCACGGAGGCATGCGATTCCAAGAATCGGACAATTAGGAACCGGCTCCCAACTGGAACCGGTTTTCGATTCCCATCCCTAGTGGGGATAGGCATTAGGCAGTGTCCTGCAAGGTGCACAGAATTTATCTAAAATAAGGCCTGTCCAACTTAACATAATTCTTGTGTTCTTTCATGAATGATGTAGGGTAAAAACTAGAAAACGCAAGTAAAGTTTCAAACTGTAGTTGGTAAAGTAATATGTTATTTTGGCCCCAGATCTACCCAGGAACATGGATGCTTCTACTGGACCGAAGGAGGAACCCAGAGACCCACAAGACTTTATACTAAACATCAAAAAAGAAGAGACTCTGGACTTTCCAGACCACAGGGATATTTCTACCAGACTGAAGGAAGAGCTCACCGATGATCAGGAGATCTGTAAGTTATCAAATCAAATCAAGATCAAATGTAAACCTTGCCTACCATCTAAAACGCACTGTTCCATGTTGTAGCCATATCAGTCTTCAGCTTGGGTGGCAGCTCCAGTAGCCTCTGTTTCTGCTCAAGGGCATGGTTTGTCATGGGGCTGCAGTTCAAGAGTCCATTGTTTCACCTAATCCTCCCCAGTAGTCGTGACACAGAGGGCAGCTTCAAGAGATCGCTGTGAGGTTGATGATGAAGTTACATGTGAGCAGCATCATCGATATTACCAGGTCGGAAATGTTGGTGTACTGTATACCTAATGCGTAACTAAGTAAAGTGAACTAATATGTGTCTGAAACATCTCATTCACGTTTGCACCTGTGTGGCTACAGTCAGTCATATAAAACGTTAGTAAGTAGTGAAGGTAACAAATGACTGATGGCTGCTGCAACCTTTTCCTTTGTCTCTTGGCATGGCACCACTTTCTGAGTAAAAAAGCAGATAGGATGATATACCTGGGCTCAAGTGTGAACCATGTATCAGAAACCTTCATTATCAATGGTGCTGTAGGGGCACAGATCTTTTGAAATTAAATAAGCTATGGACAGTTATTTGCTTCACTTGTTCAGAGTCTGCTGTACATTTAGGAAAGTGGTGCAGGATGAGTTGGATGGTGCAGGATGAGTTGGAAGGTGCAGGATGAGTTGGAAGGTGCAGGATGAGTTGGTTCATCAGAATGTTTGCTACTAGAGGTTCTTGTTCCACTTCTTTGGTCTCTGGGCGATGGTGTACGATCGGGGCATAGGATGTCTTCATAAAAGTCCTCATAAAAGTCCTCATGTTTGTCATATTGCCAAAATACATCACTGCCATTTTGCAAAGCTTGCATATTGTGTGTCTTATCAAGCTACTTCTTCCCAGAAGTCGGTAATGCCGTTTTTAATAGATTATTTTCTTTTTCACACAAACCAATCCAGTAAAATGATTATACTCGGATGAGCATAATAAACAAAGTACTGGACTATAAATACTTAGTTACCGTCTCCCTCTGCCCCAGGTTCACCCAGCGACCTACTGATTATTAAAAAGGAACAGGAGGAGGACACACTTGACCCACCCGTGGATATTTCCTTTGAGATGAAGGAGGAGGACACGGACCAGGATATCGGTATGTTACTTTCTCCTTCTACCATTCTATCATTTATAAGACTTTGTTTATCTGAAGATCTTCTCATTCTATCATTTGTAAGATGTACTCTTTCTTCATAGCTTTATCTCTACTCATTCTTTCCCATTGTCAATCTACTGTTCACATTAGAAAATACATTTGCGCCGGCGTGATCAAGTGACGTCATTGGTTGGACGAGTTGTAGGGCGGAAACGAAGCGACATTTCCGAAGCCTTTCAACTGCTGTCGAAAGTGCAGGTTTGAAATGCCATGCTAGTTTTGATTTGGTGTTGATAGACCAAGGACAAATGGAAATATGATCATTTCAATATGATGCAAAATAAACATTTACGCGTGCGTAAAATGTGCCAGATTTTATGTTACATGCGTTTTATTTGTTTGAATATCTTCGCCTATTATTAGAATTTTTTATATTTGGGCTTTCTGTATTTTTTCACCCATCCCAATTTAGTCGTTATGCCAATTCCCTTCCTGGTCGTTGCGCGCATTGCCCCCACTGTCTGCCTGGGGAGGGTGTAGAACTACCACATGCCTCCTCCGATACATGTGGAGTCGCCAGCTGCTTATTTTTACCTGACGGGGAGGAGTTTCACTGGGGGAACGTAAGACGTGCAGAGGTTCACGCTATTTCCCCCTGATCCCCTTTGTAGGTAGGCGAGTGCTTAGTCCACTGCTCTACCCAGCCGCACTATATCTTCGCCGTTTTTGGTCATAGAATGAAACGGTAAAAAATTCCCGAATCTGCCGACTTGGCTCTACAGGTTGGATTTACAAGAGAGCTGTGGAGAAGTTTTGGTCAGACAGTAAAGACTCTATTTATAAAATCACGCTAGTTTTGTGCTGTTTTTTTTGCGCTGTTTTTACTTTTGTAAAGATGGATTATGAGGCGAGGTGAGTCCGTGTGAGGGGGATCTAAAATGTTTCCCAAATGTACAAGTTCGTATGTCGAAGATGAGGAACTTGACGACAGAGAACATACTCGGAGAGGAGTCGGACATTGATTTGATCGACGATGACGCTGAATTTGAGGACCCATCTTTTGTCCTCGACAACGAGAGGTAAGACACTTATTTTGGATGTTTAGTGCTTTTGTTTAGTTTATAACTGTTTATGAATAAAATTTAAATAATGTATTTTCTCACATGTCATTGTCTACAGCCATGATTTGCCTGGGACATCAACCAGCACAATGAGGGGGAGGGGTGGCCAAACCACATCTCAAAGTGTTGACGACCACAACAGGTAAGATAAAAAAAAAAAAAAAAGGATTGCTTGCTTTTGTATTATTACTCAGTTTGCAGATGTTGTAAACTGTCTTTTTAACATGTGTTATTGTCATATATTATTATTACTCAGTTTGCAGACGTTGTAAACTGTCTTTTTATGTGTTATTGTCAGTTATTGCAGACATGATGAGCAGCCTGGATCTACAGGGAGACCTACAAGGAGAGGACAGCGGGCAAACCAAGCCAGGTCCAGGTCAAATTACCTAGACAGGTGAGACAAACTTATGTCTGTTTGTCTGGATGTTTATTGCTTTTTTATTATTACTCAGTTTGCAGACTTTGTACGCAATATATACAGAATGGAATGTTGAGAGCGTTTATACAGTGTGTGCAGAGTGTTGTAGTGTGATATATGAGCAATGTTTTATATGTACAATGTGTGCCATTTATGTGCAGACATGATGAGCAGCCTGGAGCTACAGTCCCGGGATGGAGGACAACCAGGCCAAGACCTCCATCCCAGGCAGCAGAGAATTACTTTAACCTGACACCCTGGAACACAGAAAGGGATCCTGACAGAGCCCCGCAAGTCAGTACGTTCATGCCCCGCAGACCACTAGGACCCCAGCTAGACCCCCACGCAGCATGCTCACCCAAGGAGCTTTTCATGCTGTATTTTTCTACTGATACGATGAAGACCCTGTGTAACAACACTAATAAGAATGCTGCCCAAAACCTAGCAATGGGGGAAAAATATAAGTGGGTTGATATTGACATTGGGGAACTCAACAAGTTCATTGGTCTCCTTATTTATACTGCACTGGTCTCACTGCCTAGTCTCCAAGACTACTGGAAAGTGACAAATATTCTGTCTGTGCCGTTCCCAAGGACTGTCATGTTCAGAGACCGATTCAGGTCAATTTTGTGGAACCTCCACCTGAGCGATCCAGAGGAGGATGTCATAAATGACGCCAACAAGGGAACACCACAGCATGACAAGCTGTTCAGAGTCAAGCCTCTGATCAATGCCATCCGTGATGCCTGCAAGGCCCATTACCACCCAAAGAAGGCCCTGTCAGTGGATGAGCGAATGGTGGCCACGAAGGCGGAAACTGGAATGACCCAGTATATGAAGGACAAGCCAATGCGATGGGGGATCAAGCTCTTCGTGCTGGCTGACTCCGATAACGGCTACACAATCAATTTCAATGTGTACATCGGCAAGTCTCACAAGCCAACAAGTGAGCATGGACTGTCGTACGATGCTGTGATGCATCTAATTCAGCCATCATACCTTGGGACTGGATATCACATCTATGTAGATAACTTCTACACCAGTCCCAAGCTGTACCATGACTTGATGGACTTGAAGTTTGGAGCCTGTGGTACCTACAGGGAGAATAGGAAAGGGTGTCCCAGGGGAGAGCAAATGCCCTCACCAAGAAGTCAGAGAGAGGCTCAGTGAGATGGATCCGAGAGGAGTCCCTGGTCTTCATCAAGTGGATGGACACACGGGAGGTGTCGGTGTGCTCCACCATCCATCCAGCGGTCTCTCCTGGTGACACGGTCCAGAGGAGAGTGAAGGGAGACGATGGACACTGGACGATGAAGGAGATTCCGTGCCCCACCCCCATCATTGCATATAACAAGCACATGGGCGGAGTCGACCTCTCGGACCAGCTGCTCTAATATTATTCCACCTACGGCAAAAATACCTGCTGGTACCGTACCCTGTTCCTCCA
The DNA here is from genome assembly GCF_963971535.1 of Notolepis coatsorum. Taxonomy (NCBI): domain Eukaryota; kingdom Metazoa; phylum Chordata; class Actinopteri; order Aulopiformes; family Paralepididae; genus Notolepis; species Notolepis coatsorum. The sequence goes on along the minus strand of NC_140165.1, from coordinate 89,477,409 downwards.
CTTTGTGGATATCGCAACCACAAATGCCTACATCCTGCACTGTGAAATCAGTGAGACAAAACGGGTACAGCACATGACCCACAAGGACTTCATGACTGAGATGGTGGGCAAGCTGTGTGGAGTGGACAGCACAGGACTTCCTGTCAACAGGAAAGCTGACCATCTTCCTGTTGCCATCGCCATGCCCACAGATTACTCCGATCCCAGACAGAAAGCCACACAGGGCCGAAGGATCTGCCAACACTGCCACCTAGTGGGCAAAAGGAACCTCAGTGCATGGAAATGCAAATCCTGTGATGTAGTCCTCTGTCTGATCATTGGCAGAAACTGCTTTGAAGAGTGGCACAGTTGAGAACAAAAGGATCTACATATAGCCTATGTGTATTACCTGTGTGTGTTAGAAAATAATTGTTTGTACATTGAATTCTGTTTACACATTTGTTTATGTACATAGGCAACCTGAGGGTGCATTTTCATTGTTTTCTAAGTTTCATTGCATTTGCTTATAGTAAAAAAAACATTTTCTAAAACCGTTTTTGTGTTGTGCAGTATACAGTATGAAAACTGTCCGGTGGTATAGGTGAGACTGTGTTGAAAAGAATGATACCAAACATAAAACTATTTTTTAAATGTGAATTATACAATTTAAATCAAAAGTAGCCAAAACATTGAAAATAGCACAGGACTCCAGAGGGTTTTAACGTAATCTAATATTAATTTCATTACATCTGTGTCCCATCTTGTATTGTACAATAATTGTTTCCAAAAAAGAAGCAAAAAAAAAAAACGTCCGGTATAAACTTCCAGTTCTCTATCTGAATACAGATACAGATTATTTTATTGGTTGAACAGATCCAGATAATGAGGTCTCTGCACACCCCTACTCTGTAGTTTCATCATATAAACTCCACATATTTACATTTTACACTATACTGCTATGCACTTTACAGTTATTTTGCAATTTGGTTAGATACCAACTTAATTTCGTTACAATACTGTACAATCACAATACAATTGAATCTAATATGGTTATTCAATGCAAGGGGTCAATCGTCAATGAGGGAACAGGGAAGTGCAGCAAGAACAATATGACTGTATCCACTAGGGACTTGGTCAACCAAATGTTGATCGATGCAGATTACTAGATTAGATTTGGCAGAAAAACACTTCAAAACAAGTACAATGTCACTTTCTGGGTCCATGTAAAGCTGTTGATGTGCTAATACTACTCATCTTACGGATTTACATATTGCATTTTCTTCCAAACAGGGCAAAGTAGTATTTTGTGGGGGTGATATCTGGTAAAAACGAATTGTGGATAGTGAAGCAGTTGCCTCTGGGATGAATTTCCTAAGAATACATACTTAGATTTTGTGGATTTAACAAAAACGTTTTAGTCATCCTTGTTTATGCTTGACTCATCCCTGTTTATGCTTGACTCCAACACAGATATCTTCCCTGACCTTCCCTCCACTCACAAACAGAAGAACAGCGACAATCCAAGGCAATGGTTTGACCAGGATGGGGCAAATGTTACTACAGAAAGACATCTCAGACCCTACTCCTGTGACCAGTGTGAAAAGCTCTTCAGTAGACCAGATCATTTAAAGCAACACCAGCGTGTTCATACAGGAGAGAAACCCTACTCCTGTGACCAGTGTGAAAAGCTCTTCAGTAGACCAGATCATTTAAAGCAACACCAGCGTGTTCATACAGGAGAGAAACCATATAAATGTGATCAGTGTGGAATGAGCTTTATCAGAAAGTATAAATTTCAAATACACCAGTGTGTCTCTTCAGTAAAGCATATAATTTAAAGGAACACCAGCGTATGTTTTCATACAGGAGAGATTGCCTGTGAAGAGTGTGGAAAGGCCTTCACTAATTTGGATAATTTAAAGCAACACCAGCGTGGTCATACAGGAGAAACCATATAAATGTGATCAGTGTGGAATGAGCTTTATCAGAAAGTATACATTTCAAATACACCAGTGTGTCTGTTCATACATGAGAGAAAGTCTCCCCAGGAAGTGAGGAGTGTTGAAGGCACTGGAGAAGTCGAAGAACATAATCCTCACTGAGCTGCACAGCTTCTCCAGGTGTGTGTAAACTCTGTGGAGCATATAGATGGCGTCCTCAATCTGCCTCCTGCCTGGTATACAAACTGCAGGGGGTCGAGGGAGTCATGCACCAAGGGCTTGAGGTGTTGCAGGTAGTCATTGAGCGTGCTGGATTGTCCCTTCTTGGGCACCGGGACAATGCAGGAGGTCTTCCAGAGATGGGGCAGCCTCTTGCCTTGTCAGAACATCTGTATTCATCCTTGATGAGCTGATGTTGTTTGGTTAATACGAAATCAGGATTGTGTGATGATGACCCAGAGTCGGCACTTAACACATTGGGCGCCAAGGACGAAAAAAGTCGGGTTATCTCGCCGGTGGTTGAGCGCCAATCACGAGAAAAGTCGCTATATCCATTCATAATTCATCCATCCAGCCTGATGTTATCATTGGGAATGGCTCTGAGATCGCAAACGGCCAATACCGCCACCTAACGCCTTGCGGTCGGTATTGCACATCATTGGAATCCCTCTGGCTTGGGCTGTGCATCGGTCTAAGAAGTCCTGTCCAGGTTTTCCTTTCCTGGCATGAGTAACGTTTATAACACATGGACTGGGGAGACTCGAGCACCTTGGATTCATGCGTTTTGGTTGATAAACGTTGGAAAGACGGCCGCGATCAATATTTGGAATGGCGATCAGGAATTGGATTAAACAGCGACCTCTAGGCGCTCAAAGTGTTAATAGATGTATGAGATTTGTTGATAAGCACCTCCTGAGGAAAAGTACAGTTGGGCCAAGATGTGCACCGTGGTTCTGGTGAATCGGTAGACAAAGAATACGATCATGCTTTGGTAACTAAGATGAAAAAAGAAAAAAAATAGCATTTCCAACTAAAGACTAACAAAGCCAAGAATGTCTGAAAGGTTAGAGGGCACACTAAAGATCATGGGTAGAAGTTCTAACACTGTTGTACATGTAGAACCCGAGGGGGTTTTCATCACTAAACCACATTAAATTATAACAACTGTTTCACAAGCAAAGTAGAGAAATTAGGGAATGGGACGAGTCCTGCAAAAAGTAGTCCTGCATCTGAGATTTTGGATGTTCATGTGGCACTTCTTTTATTTATTTTAAGAACATTTAATTTCTATTGTTTATAAAGATGATCCATTCAAAAAACACAAATGACAATGGATCAGGAGGTAGAGCAGGCGTCTGGTAATCCGGGTTCGATTCCTGCTCCTCCCGGGCATGGTTGCCTCCGCCGTCGGTGTGTGAATGTGTGAGTGAATGGGTCAAATGTGAGAAACAAATTGTAAAGCGCTTTGGATACAACTATAAATGCAACCATTTAGACAAGTAGCTGTTTCCAACTCTTACTGCCTCGAGTCGGTCTGTCACAAAGTCATGTAACCACCTGTAGGTAGAATTGCAGAGGCCCAGGTCTACCAGTTTAGACACCAGATTATTAGATTGTATGATTGTAATAAAAGTGCTGCTCTAATCAATAAACAGAATTCTAACATGTGTGTTTTTGTACTCCAGTTGTTTCAGCATGTAGAGCCAGTGATATCATCCACACATCTAGAGTATTTGACAGATAAGCTGTAGTGGGTGAATATCCAGATATATTATGATGTACGTCTGAAGCATTTCATTATTACAGTGGTTAAAGGAAAACTCCAACATTTTGGGAAATTAGCTTATTTGCCATCTACCCTGGAGTTAGACAAGAAGATGCATACCTTTTTCTTCTCTGTGCATGCAGTAGGAGTAGGAAGACGTTGGGAACTAGGCTAATGGAGAAACCCATTTCCAGTGACTGACGCTAAGCTAGGCTAACGGTGCACGTCTTCCTACTGCATGCACAGAGAAGAAAAAAGGTACTGTAAATCCTCTAATAGTGGAGGGTACTCGATTAAAGGACGGGCCTCTTATAATGGCAGAGGGTTTGATGCATGCAGACAAATAAAGGCCGGTCTCCAATATAAGGTCGCAAAAAAAAGTATTTTTTTTATTTTTCATGCCGTGATATAGAATGAGATAAACTCTTGCCAATGCAAATCAAGTGCTGCCTCCCGCTACACTGACTATACCGTACATTAACGTTTCCCTCTGGTTGGTGTTAGCTTTAGCGCTAGCTAACGTCATAATATCTAGATCTGTGGTGTCAGCTGGATGACGTTGACTTCGTTTGCAAACGTTAACGTTCGCTATCTATATGGCGTTGGCAGGAGAGGCTGGCGTCCAGTTGACACATTACAGATCATGATGCTATGATAGCGTTAGCTAAAGCTACTGCATGTTATTGATTCAACTCGATTCGACTGAGGAAGTCGAGAAGGTAGGTACCACACGCTAAATCGTCCCCGGACCCCGCAACCTAGTATAGACAGTTCCAACTTCAGTGTGTGAATTACGTTAATCCCACAATTACTCAACTGCACTCAATATTTAAATACCAATGCTAGTCTAAATAAATGTAGACAGACAATGTACGTATTAAAAATAATAATAATAATAATGCAATAAAAGTCTGAAAATGAAGGGATTATGTCCATGAGTGTCATTTTTAGAAATTAAGGCCTGCCTCTTATATAAGCCTCTCTCTAATAAAGGCCTGGTGCTCTTTGCAGCTGAGGTAAATAGAAGACCCGTCCTATATTTGAGGATTTACGGTATGTATCTTCTTGTCTAACTCCAGGGTAGATGGCAAATTTCCCAAAATGTTGGGAGTTTTCCTTTAAGGCTACAGGTCTAAAATCATTCAAACAGGAATGCAGGTGTTTTTTTGGGAACAGGCACAATAATGGGCTTCTTAAAACATGTAGGAACCACACAGACAACAGAAACAAGTAAAAATTAGTGCTGTCAGGCGATTAAAAAAATGTATCTAATTAATTACAGGATTTGTAATTAATTAATCGCATAACCATTTTATGCCTGATATTCTATATTCTATAATCATATTTCAAATTGCATGTGTCCGGATGGCAGAATTCAGTACTGTATCTACAAAACCTTCTGTTTAATCATCTTCCATCTATTAATTTGCTTAGATTTTTCAGGTCTGGTCAATTTGAGCATAGTGTTATTCACAGTCAAAGATAAGAAAAAATGTAATTGATATTCTCATTTGGTTCATTACAATTTACTCAAGCCTAGTAACAGACAGTATTTCTGACACTGGGAATACATTCCCTGAGATCCATAGAATCAGATACCAAGAACATGCAAATGGACCATATAAAAAATAACTCTGTAAATGTGTATTCTACGTTCTTATGGAATGAATGAGATAAAAAAGAAATGTTATTAAATATATATATATTTTTTTTTGTATTATTTTTTTATTATTTTTTAAACAAACATGTATATATATTTTTTTGTAATACATTTTGAGTTAATTTTCATAACGCGATAATTTGCTGTGTAATTAATTAAAATTATATATGCATAGCCTACATTATGCAAAAGTAATTTGCACATAACGCAGCATGGCACAGACATGTCACACGGAGCCCCGCGCCTGCATACAGTAAACTAACTTGATCGTTAATATAACTATTAATAATAATTGTATCTTTACGCTTAATGAAAACATTAAATAATATGTATAGGCCGTCGTTTTGCCTTAACACATTCCCGGCCAACCACGGACAAAAGTGCATTACCGGCCAGATCCTCGTAGGGGCGCTGTCTCGATAATGCAGTGTTCCCTGTGGCAGAACGGTGTTTTCTTTTTTTTGGATCTCAAATGGACTTTCCTGTTAGGGTGAATCTATGCGTGTAGCTAGCATGTAGTATGGAATACGTTTTGAGAGCTGAATTCAGTGTGCAGTAAAGGAATATAGCATCAGCCAATGGATATGGACAGATGGCAATCGATAACTGGAAAATCCTTCTTTTTCACATAAATTACACGCTGATCAGGCCTTGTTATCATACCCAACCAGGCGATCAGCGAATGTGGCTACTGAGGCTAACGCCTTTATTGGTAATCAATCATCAGAAACGACGCCCCCCCCCCCCTTTCATGCATTCATGGTGGAACATGATATCGATCAAATGCATTTAGATTTTTTGCTATAGCTTCTGTAGGGCCGAAACGCCATTCGATTTAATGTTATTAGCTTAGCAGCCTGTATCTCGTTTTGCAGGAAATATACCAGACCAATTCCATATAACGCTTATATTCAAGACGCTATAAAATGGGAACGTATTGATGAATTTTTTTTCTTCTTTAAGCCATTTTGAAGGGACGGTTTATAGTGTCAATTGACAATGAGAATGAACAGATGGCAATAATATAAAGTATAGATTTAGCTCTACAAACAGCCTCACGCACAATGAAACCGTATTATGATATGCTGGCCTTATAGAGTGGGGCCGTGGCCTATATTCTCAAATGGCATTTAATGGCTATCCGCTGTGGGCTATCTCCTCGCTGACGGACCAGTATACCTTTATATCATATCATATTCCTATGTCTCCAAGGAATCGTGGGGCTCTGGGGAATAAAGGTTGGGAACCCCTGCTATAGCCTATCCTAGCCTATTTTATTTACAGTAGTCTATTTAGGATTTGTTTCCATAGCCGATCTCAGTTATGCTGTGGCTGAGATGGGTCGGGATTAATGAAGCTGATAGGAGACTGCTTCTCGGCTATAGGAATTAAAGCCACGATTGAAAATAATGTTAACAATAATACGAGAGTACAAGAACAATGAATCTCACTGCCATGTAGCCTACGCCATGTATAGCCTGCCTATGTGATCAATAAAAACACGAACTTGAATTCCATCATCATATTTATATGTTGTGTCTGTCCACTATGTTTGTTACTTTGTTATTTTTCCCCCTATGTAAAGCGACCTTGGGTCTCTTGAACAGGGCCGTAGCCAGGGTTTAGAAATTAGGGAGGTCCATTTATTTTTTTTGGCCCAGACCGGCCCACTATAATCGGTCGGACACCACCCAGCCAGGGTTTAGAAATTAGGGAGGTCAATTTTTTTGTATACAAACTTTATTATCTAGCAATCAACTTAAGGTCAGTCACTCACAAAGTCATTTACAGGACGTGGGGGCACTTACTGGTGAGTGGCCTAAAGAGTGCACCAAAGCCCTGTGGTACCCCGCTCCTTCTATTGGGCGACTTCAACCTGCCTGACTCATCTCAGTCGGTCCCAGTGGTCTCCCTCCTACAACAATTTGACCTGACTCCCACTGCCATGCCTCCCACCCACAAAGCAGGCAACTCCTTGGATCTCATATTTTCCCGTAACTCCAGCATCATTAACACCACGGTAACTCCCCTACATGTATCTGACCATTCCTTCATATCCTTCTCACTAACTCTCATGCTTAACCGAAAGGTCTTCACCCCAACTCAAACCGTCTCACTCAGACGTAACCTGGCCTCCCTATCCCCCTCCACCCTCTCCTCTGACATATTATCCGCTCTACCTTTGAGTGACACCTTCTCTGCTCTCCCCACAGAGATGGCAACCTCCACCCTCCTCTCAGCCCTTGCAACCTCCTTTGACAAGCTCTGTCCCCTCGTTGAGAAACCTGCCCGCCGTTCCCCACCCAGTCCATGGCTGACGGATGCAGTGAGAGAACAAAGACAGGTCCTGAGAGCGGCTGAGAGGAAGTATAGAAAATCACGCCTCACTGCTGACATCGACACATATCACAACCTCTTGTTAACATTCTCCAAAACCATTACTAATGCCAAAGCTTCTTTCTTTCACCATAGGATCGAGGCCTCTGCCAAGAATCTTCGCAAACTGCATGCTACCATGTCCTCCCTCCTCACTCCCCCCCCACCCCCTCCTCCCTCATCTTTTTCTGCCGAAGACTTTGCGATCTTCTTTGAGGAAAAAGTGGAGAACATCCGCAGCTCCTTCTCCCAACCCCCACCCATTCCAAACGCTGAATCGAGAACCTCATCCTTCACTCTGTCATCTTTCTCTCCCATTACAGAAGCCGATACCCTGACACTGGTAACGTCGAACCGTCCGACTACATGCCAGCTGGACCGGCTACCCTCCCCACTCCTCCAGACCATAGCACCGGACATCCTCCCATTCCTAACTGCAACCATCAACTCCTCACTCAACTCGGGGGTGGTCCCCACCTCCCTAAAACAAGCCAGAGTCACGCCCCTCATAAAAAAACCAACCCTGAACCCCACCGTCATAGCCAACTATCGTCCTGTCTCTCTTCTCTCCTTTCTTTCTAAAACACTTGAACGTGCTGTATCCAACCAACTTACTGCTTATCTCTTACAGAATGACCTCCTAGACCCCAATCAGTCTGGCTTCCGGACTGGCCACTCCACAGAAACGGCCCTCATTGCGGTCACAGAGGCACTTCACTTAGCAAAAGCGAAAGGCCTCTCCTCTGTCCTGATTCTCCTAGATCTATCTGCAGCCTTCGACACAGTCAACCATCAGATCCTCCTCGCGGCCCTCGCAGGAATGGGAGTGGCTGGATCTGCGCTGACATGGCTGACATCATACCTCAACGACCGCTCCTACCAAGTGTCATGGAGAGGGACTCTGTCGGCCACCCGCCCCCTCCGGACGGGTGTCCCCCAGGGCTCGGTCCTAGGACCCCTTCTCTTCTCCCTCTACACTAAATCACTGGGTAACATTATCACGTCTCATGGCTTCTCATATCATTGTTATGCCGATGATACTCAACTCTTCCTCTCCTTCCCTCCCTCAGATATCCACGTCTCTGAGCGGATCTCGGCCTGTCTGTCCGACATCTCCGCCTGGATGACGACCAACCACCTCAAACTGAACCTAAGCAAAACAGAATTGCTCCACCTGCCGGCCAAATCCTCCCCCCTGACCGACCTCTCCATCACAGTCGAGAATGCAGCTGTGACCGCGTCCCCGACCGCCAAGAACCTTGGTGTTGTCCTCGACGACCAGTTGAACTTCTCTGCTCACATCGCAGCGACAACCAGAACCTGCAGATTCCTCCTGAGCAACGTCAGAAGGATACGCCCCTTCCTGACAAAAGAAGCCACCCAACTCCTCATCCAATCAACAGTCATCTCCCGCCTCGACTACTGCAACGCACTGCTAGCTGGCCTCCCGGCCACTGCCACCAAGCCTCTTCAACTCATTCAAAACGCAGCGGCCCGCCTGATATCAAACCTACCAAAGTCGGCCCATGTCACCCCACTTCTTAGGGACCTGCACTGGCTCCCCATTGCTGCACGTATCCGCTTCAAGGCCCTCGACCTAGCATACCGTGCAGCAAAGGGAACCGCTCCCGCCTACCTCCGGTCAATGGTCTCTAACTACACACCCTCAAGACCCCTACGCTCTGCATCTTCTGGCCGCCTCAGACCTACTCCTATCCAAGCTCCCGGAGGGTCATCAAAGAGAAGCCGCCTATTCTCAGTCCTTGCCCCACAATGGTGGAATGAACTACCCATCCCAGTTAGGACAGCCGAATCCCGTCCAATCTTTCGCCGTCGACTAAAGACTCACTTCTTCAACCATTATCTGAAATGATTAAAAAAAAATTAAAAAAAAAAAAAAAAAAAAAAATCTAACCCCGACTAACCTTACTGTCATGCACTTGTCCTAATAAACTAACCTACACTGTAACACGCAACACTTGATGAACATTGTTACTCAGCTGATAGAGTTGTACCCTTCTTGCTGTCTTGTCGTACAGAACTTGTAAGTCGCTTTGGATAAAAGCGTCAGCTAAATGACTAAATGTAAATGTAAATGTTATGCATTTATAATTTGGTGAATGGGCAAAATGCATACCAAAATGAGTTATACAACCCAACCTATTCATTCAAAATGCATTATCTATAATAAAAAGTCACCTGTTGTTGGTAAAAAATAATTTTACTGAAGTATTAACATATTTCTCCACTTGATTTTATTTTATTTGAAATCTTTATTTCGAACATGCAATGAATACAAACAAACAATAACAAAAGCAAAACACAACTCAATCTACATGTTTGAAAAGGAGTAGGAAGAAGTATACACTTATTTAATCCTACCCCTTTTCCACTACTCAAATGAGTGTACTATTTTAAAACATAAAAAAAGAAAAAAAAATATATATATATATGCAAAACAAAACAAAAAAACTATATATGTAAAACATGAAAGAAATAAAATGTAAACACCCGTGAATATCAAGTCCCTTCCTCATCCCTGTACCTTGTGAACATAATTTCCTTATACATCAGTTTGAATTGTCTCGTGTTTGGACATTGCTTTAGCACCACATTTAGGCCCTGTCCACACGAGGGTTTGGATTTAATATGACGAAGTTTGAAAAAATAAAACTCCGTCCACACGGTGAGCACAGGTGTATAACCGTGTATAACTGCGTACTCACGGCAGAGCTGGGATACCAGCAACCGATACATTTAGTACAATGTAATACAATGCCAAAGCAGTAGGCGGCGATGTTGTTCAGACATGAAGGCCATCTCAACCAATCAGAAGGGCTTAGCGTTACCGGAACTGAACTGACACGCGCGCCGAACACAAAACATCCCTCCTGCTCACAGCCAAAACAAACTATCTAGGATGTAACTATATTCTACAGCTATCAACGAATTAACGAACATGGCAGCAGCACAAAAATCTTTCCTGTGGACCGACAGTGAGGTCGAACTACTCCTGAGTATCACGAACGAGTACAAGGTGAATAAGATAACAGAATCCGTCGACTGGGAGTCCGTACAAAGCAAGTATGCGGACATTTTAGCGTTATTCCTCGAGCAGTACCGCTGTGAAACGGACTCCGACTTTCCACACAAGAAGGAGGACATCACCAAGGCAGTACTAATTAACAAGCTCAAACAAATAAAGTCGAAATATCGAGGAGCAGTTGACAAAGGTAGCAGGAGTGGCTTTGGAAGAGTGGTCTTCTTGTATTTTGAACTTTGTGAGCAAGTGTGGGGTGGGTCGCCTGCGACCACTGCCCTTCCATCGGGAATCGAAACGGCTGATTTTATTGTACCAGAAGACAACACGCTCATCACAGACAAGCTGGATGTAGCCAATTACTTAAACATCTTCTTCACAAACATAGCCACAACACTGGTAAACAAACTACCCTCCCACTCAGGGCAGTATGGGGTAGAACACATAGTAGCATACTACAAAAACCTAGGGGTCCACAAAGACGACTTCAAACTTGAAATGGTAACAACCGATGAGGTACTCAAAAAATTGAGCGCCCTCCAACCTAACAAGGCCACTGGCCATGACAACATCCCCTCCAAATTCCTCAGAGACGCAGCATCCGCCATCACCCCAGTCATCACACACATAATAAACCTCTCTATAAGACAGGGGCACGTCCCCAAGGACTTCAAAATTGCGAGAGTGACCCCTCTACACAAAAAGGGCAGCAAATTAGACCCAGGCAACTACCGCCCTGTTTCTATTCTTACCTCCATCTCGAAAGTCATGGAGAAAATAGTCTACGAACAGGTCGAAAAGTACCTGGCGGAAAAAAACCTAATCTACGAATTCCAATCTGGCTTCAGAACGTCCCACTCCACTGACACATGCCTCCTCTATTTGAACGACCACATCAAACAAGAGGTGGACGCGGGCAAATACTGCGGCATGGTCATGCTGGACCTACAAAAGGCCTTCGACACTGTCAATCACTCCATTCTAATGGACAAGCTAAAAGCAATTGGTTTTGATAGCCTATCAGTGAGCTGGATGCAATCCTACCTAGAGGGGAGAGAACAGATGGTAGAGGTAAACGGTACTCTATCCCCCCCCCTCACAGTGAGCTGTGGTGTTCCACAAGGAAGCATACTAGGACCGCTACTGTTCCTAATTTATGCAAATGACATGTCGTCAGCCTGTGACTGCAATTTGTTCCTGTTTGCGGACGACTCAGCCCTGCTGGTCTCTGACAAGAACAAATTGCAGGTTGAAAAAACCCTCAGCACGGAACTAGGCAAAATCTGCATATGGCTCGCTGATAACAAACTATCATTACACATGGGCAAAACAGAGTCCATTCTCTTCGGTTCAAATAACAAACTCAGCAAGACCGACGGATTCTCAGTTACAGTGGGTGACAATATTGTCACAAGGAAAGACGAAATTACCTACCTGGGTTCCATCCTAGAGGCAAATCTTTCCTGTGACAAAATGGCATCCAATGTAATAAAAAAAGTCAACCAACGAACTAGATTCTTGTACCGGATCTCCTCTCTGGTAAACAAGAATACCCTGAAGACTCTGGCAGGAGCACTCATTCAAGGGTACTATGACTATGCGTGCACCTCATGGTACCAAAGCACCTCAAAGGCGCTTAAAACAAAATTACAAACATCACAAAACAAACTGGTCAGACTACTGCTTGACCTGAACCCCAGAACCCACCTCACCCCTGCCCACTTTGCCAACCTAGGATGGCTTAGAGTAGACGACAGAGTACAGCAACTTGCAATGGGCCTGGTCTACAAGATACACTATACGACCGGGGTGCCCATGTACATGTCAAAATACTTCCCAAAGGTCAGTGAATACCACAACCACTACACCAGAGGAAGCTCAACAAATCATGTGAAACCCAGATTCGGCTCAAACAAGGGACTAAACACGTTTCGCAATTATGCCACAACAATGTGGAACGCCCTACCCAAAGCTGTAAAGGAATGTGAATCCCTGCCCACATTCAAAACCGCTCTTAAAGAGCACCTACGGGAGGCTGCAATTCGAAACTGGCCACCGTAAATGCCCAAAACCCCCACCACCTCCTAATAGACAGTCTCCTCCCCACCGCATGTATATATTCCCTCCCCGCCGTATGTATATTTCCCTCCCACCCACCCACCCCCTCCTAATGTACAGTCCCCTCCCCATCATATGTATATACTCTGTCAGGATCTAGGGGTAACAGTACTGTATATTTGAATACCGCCTATGTCACAAATGTATCAGTACTAAATACCTATATGTCCCTATGCCATAAATGTCATGTATGTTGTGTATGTCATAAATGTCTATATGAATTGAAAATGGGGGACCCTGATGGAAACAAGACAAACGTCTTTCTCAGGTCTGCATCCCCTTAACAATTGTATGTATTGAGCCGTACTGTATTGTACCCATTCTGCAATCTGTTAAATAAAGTTTTCATTCATTCATTCATTCATAGTGCTACAGAGACTTCTGAAACAGCCGAACAGGAGATTGAAGAAGCAGATGAGCCAGAACCAGGGACCAGTAACCTTGTGGTGAGACAAAGAAGGGATCTATTACAGGTAGCTATTACTATATGCTTGCTCCAATGTACAGTTTCTTCCCCCTCAAATGTATACTCTCTCTCTTTGTAAACTCTTTTGTTTTTTGTACTCAAACAGTACTGTATATCTGTAGATCTGGTATGTCATAAATGTCTAGATGTAACAGTACTGTCTATCCGTATGTCATATATGTTATGATGAATTGAAATGGGGGACCCTGATGTAAACAAGACTAAATGAAATTATGTGCAATCAATCAGCCTACTTGTAGCTAGTTTTACACACACACACACACACACACACACATTTTAAGCTAGCAAAAATCCTTGAGAACAGGGCTCTAACCAAATGCCAATGACCTGATTTATGTGGTTTACAATTAGCCTAATTTCTTTCTATATTTTTATCCCCAAAGGCAAGACTCCAAGGACACAGACAGGATCGCCTGAAAAGAAAGCTTTCTGCTGACACACAGGTAATCATCATTGGTGATAAAGCAGAAATGTTCTGTGTAACAGATGTGAAATGTGCACGGTGGTCTTAACTTAAATACAATTCTGATTCGACAGCTCCAGCATGCGATCGAGGAAGACGTCAAGGCCAAGAAAAGGATCATTGACCTGCTCGAGGCGTCTGAGTTGCAGTCAAACGAAAATATGAGGAGTATGACAGATACCCTAGCGACACTGACCAGGTCCATTGTAGAAGGAATTGCATTGATGAGACAATCCAATATGCAACATGCACCTCAGCTCTTCAACATGGCACCACAACATGAACATCACAATCCACAACATCATAGTGGTCACACACATTATGGAAGCCACTATGGCACATCCCCACACAACTCCTCAGCAACACGTGGACAGGGCACATACTCTCACAACTTTTCTGCAACACCTGGTACCTACCTACATACCCTAACTACAGCAATACCTGGTACATACCCACACAACAGTACCTTCAACAACTCGGGAATAGATACCCCGTTGGGAAATGGTACAGATAGTGAGTAGAATGTGTTTCCCTTCTTTCTCCCCCATCCCATGAGCAGTATTATTATTATTGTTCTGATCTTGTTCCCTCTGGTGTCAGAGCAGTATTATTAGTATTGCTCTGATCTTGTTCTCTCTGGTGTGATGAGCAGTATTATTATTATTATTGATCTGATCTTGTTCTCTGGTGTGATGAGCCGTATTATTATTATTGCTCTGATCTTGTTCTCTGGTGTGATGAGCAGTACTTAACTTACAGCACAAGTACATTTTATTAATTTGGTTTCATTATTGTGCTTAATGTTTAGCCATGGAAACTGCTGGCAAAAACAGCTCTTTGATGTAGATTATTTCTTATTTCCCCCTGGTTGTCACTGGATCCTCGGGTTGAGCGAGCGATGTGCAACTAAGGCCAGGATGTTGGGATTAGCCTACATTGGTGCACACCAAGAAAGACATCCCTGCCTGGGAATCATTTGATGGTGGTAATTGGTTGGAATATACCAGACACAGTATACTTTTACATGTAAAGGCCAGAACCTTCGAAACACAATGTAATTCATCTGTGTCCAATGTCCATACAAGCTCATGCCAGCACAGTACAACTCTTGACCATCAAAATGATGGGTTCAGCGGAGACAGTTTATTTTTTTTGTCGATTTAAGCTTCGCTCTGTTATGCCATTTGCACATTTGTTCACACCCTAGTTTTATTTTATTATTAAAAATAAAAAATCTAAATGTGAAGGGAGGTATTTCACCCACAGTGCCTATGATATGGTAACTAACGACCATGACATATACTATAGTGTGTCAACACGTGTTGTATGCACACAGCCATTCTGCTGCTGACCATAATGTATCCCACCAACTTATTATTAATATTGCTCTCATCTTGAGTGATGAGCAGTATTGTGGTGATTTGTAGCTTATTGATATGTTTTTGTTTTTTTATAGCAGCCCCTCCCATAAAAGTTCCAACATGCCTGTGGAGGAGGGTTGAGGGACGGAGAAACGTTTTGCCGTTTTAAAGTTTCATAAATGTTTGTTTTATTTCTAATGTTCTTTGTTAATAAAGCACTTCAAACTTATTATTAGTATTGTGTGGCAATATACATATTGTGTGGGCATGCATTGTTTTGTGGTGTAGATGTCTGCAAAGCCAGACAGTATTGTGTGGCAATATACATATTGCATTTCTTTACTCGTTTGTACATAGGTGCCTTAATATTAGACAGCAGTAATACCTACATTCTAAAAGTTCAATTCAATATGATTAGGTGACTAGGTTCAAGATTCAAGATATTTATTTGTCATGTTACACAATACAACGCAACTCTTTACTTTACTAGTCAAAGTCACAAACTATAGTCTTTTAAACCAGAATTAAAATATTAAAGTAATAGGTATTAAATACAGTATAATACCTGTGTGATATCAATAATGTTACAGTGCTGCTGTGTTAAATACAGTATAATACCAGTGTGATATCAATAATGTTACAGTGCTGCTGTGTTAAATACAGTATAATACCAGTGTGATATCAATAATGTTACAGTGCTGCTGTGTTAAATACAGTATAATACCAGTGTGATATCAATAATGTTACAGTGCTGCTGTGTTAAATACAGTATAATACCAGTGTGATATCAATAATGTTACAGTGCTGCTGTGTTAAATACAGTATAATACCAGTGTGATATCAATAATGTTACAGTGCTGCTGTGTTAAATACAGTATAATACCAGTGTGATATCAATAATGTTACAGTGCTGCTGTGTTAAATACAGTATAATATGTGGGATATTTGTGGATATCCTGATGAAGAATGTCTCAGTCAACCGAGGCTTGGATAATAACAAGGTTTATTAACCAAACAGATAAAATACATAGAGAGAATGGCTGAGGCTCTCGCCCCAGGTGATCAGCTGAAATTACCCAGGTAAGAAGCCCTGATTGTGGTCGGGAAGAGCCCTTTATAGTTCAACAAAGGGGGTGTGTGGTCCCATTTGATAGGTCAGATGGGGGGAGGGGGTACAGGTTTGGGGACACAGGGGAGGGGGGTGTCTTATTCCACAGAGAGGGGGGGGGGGCACAGGTAAAGGGAACACAGGGGAGGGGGATATATTTACATGAGGGCATATTATACCACAATACTCACTTTTCTTTCTTATAATGTGGGTGAGATTAATGTATAATATACCAGGATTGTTTGGAACAGGTAAAAGTGGGGATAATAGTTTAAAAATAGAATTATTTACATACATGATTAATAGAATTATTTACATACATGATTCATGACATGATCGACTGGACTGCGGTCTGTGTTATTTTGATATCAGAGATGTGGGAATAGATATCACCCTTTTCTTTTATTAATCGCTCAAAATACCTATATCAATGAGTGGTCCTCATCTCTGATATCAAACAATTAACATAATCATTAGAAGCTATCGCTGTGCAAATATCTTGGCATACCTTCAGTCGTTCATGTCGTGACTCTGGGGAGGCTAATGTGATCGTTGTGCATACAGGCATCGTAATAAACCAATTAAATACATGCACTGTCTGTGTGGTCAGAGTGCACAGGGTGAAAAAACAAAATTGTGTTCATAATTATTAGGAATCGGATTTACACATAAGGCTAATGTGTACAAAAACATTTTAACAACCGTTAACCTGGTGGTTAATAAAACTAACATGATTGCTTATGGGAAACTGTTCACAAATATATATATATATTTTTGCACATTTTGTGATGATTCTTGATGAAATTACTTAGGATCCAGTTGTATTTAATCTGAGTTTGAGTGTCACTTTCATCTGTGATTGCCTCAGCTTTGTTGGTCTTTACTTAGAATCAGGCAATTTTCTCCATTTCTTCTCTATAAATGAGGAGATAAAACGTCTTATGCATCGCTTCTGTATGTAATTCTAGTGCATATACTATCAATGGTTCACCATACAGGTGCAAAACAACGTTACATGTCCTCTTCTATGAGAGAATAAAACAATTGATTCTTTCTTGTCTGACAATACAATTTTGTAACCTAAGTAATTCTAATGTGATGTAATGTGATCATGTGGTCACTTCTTTCTTCAGCAATACATTTTAGCTCATTATTACTAACCATTGTTAATGCTTTCTCATTGATTTCTTTTCATCACATCCCTAGTTCATCGTTTTGCAGATACATACAATTGTGTGAAAAGTTTCCTGCTTGTGAAGGTATTAATCTGAATGATGTTGCGTCGTTGTTGACAAGGTGTTCTCTGTCGGTCGTGTGGCAGGGCCAAACAGTAACACATAAAAATTAAATAAATACATACAATAGACATTACCTTAGTGGCTAATGTGTCAAAATAAAATTGAAAACCGTTAACCTAGTGGTTAATATAAAAGGTGATTATGATAATCGTTATGCATTGTTCTGTGGTCAAAACAAACTTGGTGTCTTGGAACAATCCAACTGGTTCTGCCCTGTTTAACAATACCATTTTGCAATGTGACTCTGTGATCATTCCTCATTGTCATTATAAAATTGGTTAATGCAATCTTACTGATTGTATTTCATCATATTCCTAGTCAATAATAAACAGTTCTTGTTTGTGAATCTGACAGTTGCTGTGAAGTGTTGATCATCTGTTCTCGGTCTGTCGTGTGGCAGGGCCAATACATACATAACAATGTGGACAATGTGTGTTCAGAAGTATCTTGTTCTACAGGTCTCTGATGATGTCTCTTCTTGACGATGCAGTCGGGAACATTCACTGGTCGTCGTTCATTCAGAGGGGGCCTACAGGAGGTCGCCGTCCGCTCCCTGTGTACCTTGTCAAGGGTCACCGGTAGCAGTCAACTATAGTGGTCTTTTCCTGCAGCCTATGTTGTTCTCCACCACCATTACATGTCTGCCACTGTGCTCACGCTTGGCCCCTATCGGGCCTAGAGACATGGTGGTCAGGGCGTTCTTGAACGTGGTGGTTGGTCCCCCCCGTTCCTCGTCATCGCGGTACTAGAGGGGCGAGGGGGCGGGCGTTTTTGAATGTGTTGTGCTGGTTTCGCTGTCCTCTCCTCGTCATTGCGGTACCACTTGATGGAGGGCGAGGGCCCGCCGGTGTAGTGGCTAGTCAGTAGGACGCTCTTTCTCACACGGATGACAATCTTGTCATGGGAATCCACCTTGATGGTCGGGGCTTTGGTTCCCATCTGCAGGTGATGGGTTTGGTCTGCAGTGCCGGGGTGGAGGCCGTCAAAGGTTGATCTCCTCTTCGTCAGTGTCTCCTTGGTCAGTCTCCTTCGTGGTCCTCTGCTCCACTTTCTTGGGGATGTCTGTGGGCTGGGTTGGATGGTTCTCCCACGGTTGTTGTCGTCGCCTCTGGTTGTCAATTTTCTTTATGTGTCCCGCTGTGATTAGCTTGTTAATCTCAGCGCGGTACACAGTCTCTTGAGCGGGGTCTCTGGCTAGGCGCCGCTCTGTGTTCAATAGATACCGCTCCGTCGCTTCTTTTGGGGCGTGGAAGGTGGGCATACCCTCTCGCCTCAAGAGTGGAGTTGCGTATCTCATCACTCCGTTGACTTTGACTCTCTTTGTCCCTTGCTCGAGGAGTGCTATGGCGTAACTGTCTTCCTTGGAATGAATGTCTTTCTTTTCGTTCTTAAAGGGCATTGTCTCTAGTGTCCATAGCCTCTCGACATGCTGTAGGAGGGTGGTGTCTTCTTCTGTCACTCTGGAGTGGAGGCAGCTAGTGGCTGCTGTTCGGTTAAGAGACTTAGCGAGGGGGCCTTGTAATGTCCATCCTAGGC
The DNA here is from genome assembly GCF_963971535.1 of Notolepis coatsorum. Taxonomy (NCBI): domain Eukaryota; kingdom Metazoa; phylum Chordata; class Actinopteri; order Aulopiformes; family Paralepididae; genus Notolepis; species Notolepis coatsorum. The sequence continues at coordinate 89,458,278 of NC_140165.1, read as the reverse complement.
GGGTCTCGACTGCTGCAGGACAGCCTCTGGGCCCTGTGTGGACCCGGTCTATCGGGCCTATGAGGTCTGCATGGTCGGAGCCTATCAGCAGGGTCGGGGTGGCACCGTCTATGAGCGGGATAGGTAGTTGACGCAGGTGCACATATTTATCCATCAGCTTGGCGATGGGGTAGGTGTACTGCGACAGGCCTATTTCTTGGCTGGTGAAAGCGTTAGTGATCCTATACCGTCTCTCTGGCTGCCCGCTTGCTGCGATAGTGAAGGAGACATTCTCGCCCTTTATCGTCTTTAGATCTCTTCTTATTGTCCGAATCGTCATTGGTTGTGTCCGCAGCTTCGTGGTTCAGGTCGCGCGTCGTCTCACTCGTCCTGTCCTCTCACCAATTCGTGATCTGAGGGTGATAAACACTGCCTTAGAAAACTCCTCACATAAATGATTCAACGCCTTTCTGCTAAAGTGGAAAATCATTTTGGGATTAATTCAATTCATTTTAAATAAAATCACTTAATTGACAATAGGAAATGCAAGCCAATTGCATTAGCAGTGATTCCTTACGTCAAGAAGGTCACATTCACTACAATTTTATCAGATCTTGTGTCTAACTAGATCTTACAGCATTAGGCTTTAAATAAAATTTGTAAATGAATGGCCAAAGTCTTGAATCAGATAAAATAGCTCCTTGTCTTCATATTCTGATGGTCTTAAATTGAAGTTGATCTTACCTCAGGCCGCGTACGATGGTGTGCTTCTTCAAGATACTTACCTCGCCATGACTTCTCGGTTGTTCCATAGCATAGCATGGGGAAAAAACATAAAATCTAGGTAGCCAGTTAATTTTGCTTGAAAAACAATCATTTCTTATCATCTAACCCTAACTAACCTTACTGTCATGCATTTGTCCTAATAAACTAATCTACACTGTAGCACTCAACACTAATAAAACTAACCTACACTGTGGCACTCAACACTTTGATGAACATTGTTACTCAGCTGATAGAGTTGTGCCCTTTTTGATGTCCTGTCATACAGTGTCAGCTAAATGATCAATGTATGTGTATACCTTGTACATTTAGATAATTGTGTTTCAATTTTGTGGTTGATATTTTTTGCAGTCATGGAAATGTATTAGTTGTTAAAAGAATAGTCTAAGGAATAGTCATGCATGTTATTGGTTATAAACAGAGAATAGAAGGAGGGGATTGTAAGTAGTTGTTTTCATCATTAATCTTTCATCTCGGGCACTTCTCTAATTCATGTGCTTCTTGAAAAGAGATGATGAAAACGACTGGTTAGTTATTGTTAGTATGGGAGTTAGGTAGATTTTCATAACTGCAAATTCATCACCGGTGTCTAATTCATGTTAATTAAGTGGTTCTCTGTTGCCATCCACCGCCAGGTGAGTTCATCAAGTCTGTGGTCACGAGTGTAGGCATTTGCATTGCTTTGTCTCCCAAGTGCCCACTCTGAAGAATTTACATGTGGGTATTTGGATGTAGATTTGTTCCAAATGGTCAATCGATTGTCTCTCAGCTCTGTACTGTCTCTCGGTTGACATGCAATTTGTTGGATTTTCTGTCTTTTGTGATACAATTTGGGTGTAGTCATTCACTGTTTTGCATCTCGCCTCAGAGCCAGATCTGTAAATACAAACACATGTTAATTTTCCACTCTTTTCTAAGACCATCTGTTCTCCTTGATTGTCTGTGAGCTTAACAAAACATCAGCTATTTCTCATCCATCCTGTCCTAGGATGTAATGATAGTGTTTATCATTTATCAATCATATCGCATATGTGAGGTTTTGCCCGCTGCTCACCACCTTTTCTCTGTTTCTTTAAAGCCTACTGTTAGAAATTCCCTTCTCACTCACTCTCTCTAGCCCCCACCCTCTCGTTCTTTACTCTCGTTTACTCTCAGTGGCCACACCTGGACTTTTATCAATTACCTCTCGCACCTGTGGTGGCAGGCTAATTAGTTCCCCTGTGGGCTTTAAATACCAGGGCTCTTCCCCTCGTTTCGGCGTGGGGTCGTGTTGTATTCATGCTGAGTCATATTCTCTAACATCTAGACTCTTTCGGGAGATCCTCTGGTCTACCAATGCTGTAAGATGGATCTCTCCAGCCTTGATATGTTTGCTCCAGCCTTCGTCTGCTGTCGCCGTAGCCTGTGGAGGAGACTGTTCTGCGCTCCCTGTAACTTCCACGGGAGGCACCCCAGCGCTCCACTGCAGACCCCAGCGCAGCTGTTCGTCCTGACGCACATCTAGACCAACGCGCATCTCCCGGACCCTCGGGCTTGGCACGCTCTCCAGTCACCAGCGCGCAACGCGCATCTTCAAGGGCTTTGGCCACCTGTCGCCGTTTGCCTGGAGGGAGACATTGTACTGCGCTCTCTAATTCTCTACGGGAGGTATTCCAGTGTTCCACTCCAGACCAGCGCGCCAGATGCGCTCAAGCCTTCGCCACCTGCCGCCGTTTGCCTGGAGGGAGACACTGTACTGCGCTCTCTAATCCTCTACGGGAGGTATTCCAGTGTTCCACTTCAGACCTTCGAGCTTGGCACGCTCCTCCGTACCAGCGCACTGACGCGCATCTTCCAGACCTTCGAGCTTGGCACGCTCCTCCGTACCAGCGCACAGACGCGCATCTTCCAGACCTTCGAGCTTGGCACGCTCTCCAGACCTCAGCGCGCCGACGCGCATCTTCCAGACCTTCGTGCTTGGCACACTCCTCCTCGCAGACGCACCCCGATGCGTCTCTCTGTTCCGACGCGCACACCAAGGTGTGGCGCGCACTCTGTTCCTCGGCTCCGACAGCGGCTACCCGGTGGACGACACCCTCGCCACCGCCACTGTTCCGACGCGCACACCAAGGTGTGGCGCGCACTCTGTTCCTCGGCTCCGACAGCGGCTACCCGGTGGACGACACCCTCGCCACCGCCACTGTTCCGACGCGCACACCAAGGTGTGGCGCGCACTCTGTTCCTCGGCTCCGACAGCGGCTACCCGGTGGACGACATCCTCGCCACCGCCGCTGTTCCAGCGCTCTGTTCCTCGGCTCCGACAGCGGCTACCCGGTGGACGACATCCTCGCCACCGCCGCTGTTCCAGCCCTCTGTTCCTCGGCTCCGACAGCGGCTACCCGGTGGACGACGCCCTCGCCACCGCCGCTGTTCCAGCGCTCTGTTCCTCGGCTCGGACAGCCAGCCACCCGGTGGCGATGCCCTCGCCCCGTTGCTGTCCCTGTACTATTACGCATACGCCTGGGTGAGTTTTGATTGTGATGTCACTCACCCAGCGTAGTGCCCTTGCCCCCGTTCCCGTTGCTGTCCCTGTACCATTACGCATACGCCTGGGTGAGTTTTGATTGTGATGTCACTCACCCAGCGTAGTGCCCTTGCCCCCGTTCCCGCTGCTATCCCTGTACCTTTACGCATACGCCTGGGTGAGTTTTGATTGTGATGTCACTCACTCAGCGTAATGCTTTTTGCCCCCGTTCCCGCTGCTGTCCCTGTACCTTTACGCATACGCCTGGGTGAGTTTTGATTGTGATGTCACTCACTCAGCGTAATGCCTCTTGCCCCCCGTTCCCGCTGCTGTCCCTGTACCTTTACGCATACGCCTGGGTGAGTTTTGATTGTGATGTCACTCACTCAGCGTAATGCCCCTTGCCCTCGTCCCGCTGCTTTTTCCCCAGCGTATTGCCTCCTTTTGTTCTCTCTTAGTTACTAGTTTGGACATTTCATCTCCCACTCTGTTTTGTTCTCTCGTGGATATTATTTTGGACATTTCATCTCCCACTGTGTGTTTGTTCACACGAAGATAGTATTTACTTTGTTACTTTGTTATTTGGACTGTTCTGCATCTGCTCTGTTTGTTCCCTTTGAATATTAACCCTCTCCTCTGTTCTGCAGAGCGGCCCAGATGTTTTCCCACCAGTCCCCAGTTCCTCCCTGTCCCCAGCCCGCCTCCGCGGTCCTCTGTCCCCAGTTCCTCCCGGTTCCCCAGCCCGCCTCCGCGGGCCTCAGTCCCCTCTGTTCCCTAGTTCTCCCCTTTCTAGTTCCACCTAGTTCCTGGTCCCAAGTTCTCCCCTTCTAGTTCCACCTAGTCCCTAGTCCTCTATCCCTAGTTCTCCTAGTCCCTAGTCCTCTTTCCCTAGTTCTCCTAGTCTCTAGTTCCTCTGTTCCCAAGGCGTTCCCTTAACCTTCCCTTAGGCGTTCCCTTACCTTCCCTTAGTGTTCCCTTTTCCTGCCCGCCTCTTAAAGGCACTTTACCTTCCCCTCTTGTGTTATTCCAGTGTTTTGTGTTTTCTCCCTTAAAGGGACAGTGCCCTTTTTCCCTGTTCTAAATAAATATCTGTTTCTTGGCAAACCATCATACCTGTCTTGTGTTGTGCGATTGGGGTCGGTTACAAACCATAACAGCATATGTACACAAGCATCATGAATGTGGAACCACACATTTTGAATCATGTTTAAAATGTCTTACAATGGAAAGGGCTAGTTATCTTTCATTGGTTCTTTAGATAAACACATTAACTCAAGTGAATATAACCTAAACATCTTACTTTTAAACATAATCTATGTTGTTTGTGTTCCAAGTTTTCAACATTGAAAGCTTATAAAGCCTAATCTAACGCTGTTTATGTGGACTACAAGGTACGCCCACAGATGTATTATAATTCTGAAACAGACATTGTAATTAGCTTTATGTGACTTATAATGTGTAAATTAAAGCAACATAAACACTCAAGTGATCTGAGATAGTTGTAATTTGCTGTAACTGATAGTTGTGTATATGTACAGTTTCTACGTCATAAAGCAACATAAACACTCAAGTGATCTGAGATAGTTGTAATTTGCTGTAACTGATAGTTGTGTATATGTACAGTTTCTACGTCAAATGACTCCCTTTTCTTGGCTCTTTTTGTATCACAAACAGTACTGAATTTGCAAATCTGGTATGTCATAAATGTACAGATGTAGCAGTACTGACTATCTGTATGTCATGTATGTCATAATATGTCCTGATAAATTGAAAATGGGGGACCCTGATGTAAACAAGACAAGAGTCTTTCTCTGGTCTGCATCCCCTTAACAATTGTGTGTATTGAGCTGTACTGTATTGTACCCATTCTGCAATCTGTTAATAAAGTTTTCAATCAATCAATCAAAGCATCTATATTTATATATTTATACATACTCACCGGGGAAAGCTGCAATGTTCGGTTCATTTCTCCGGTGGTCTGGGATGGTGCAACCTGCATCTCGTCACTGCAACTCAACATTTTCCAATGGCAGCGCGCACATACATATACAAATAAAACATATACTACACGTGGATTTCACGCACCCTTGGCCTTGGGTACATTACACTTTACGTTCGCTTATGGATAGTTTAATATAAAATAATAACTTCACGGCGCGCATAGCGTCACGTCATTGCTCCATGCGACGTTCGTGTGTTCTCATTCGCCTCGGAAATAACGCTTTGTAATTCAAACAGTATTTTTCCCACGAGCTCTCAATAGCCTGGAATTCCTATACCAGCGTTTTGTTACCGAATGAACGCGCCTGTGCATATGTGAAACGTAAACAAACTGAAACGATAAAACTATACTTCCCCAAATGGCCGTTCCCGTGGGCCGGTGTTCTGCGGAATCCGGAAATTACTATCCTAGTTTGTTCCCGTGAACTGCACTTCAATGTTATTCTTTGTATATCGGTAACTCGTCTCTCAATGCTCGTCGCGCTATCCGCAGCCGGTTCTTGACTCAATAAAGCAACGCGACGGGTCCTATAATACTTGTGCACATACAAACGAGACTTAAAACAGACACACAAACATTAATACATATAAGTTAACGTGTGTGTATATCTGACTGTATTGGATCGCTTTACGTTTAGTCGACCAACATCTGTTGCGACAAGGCATTCATACCCTTGATATATAACTACACATCGTTATTAAAATCATAACGACCGAACCTGACTTCGAAATTTACCAGCGATATATTAGATTATATATACCTTTTAATCATACTCTCGGCCTCTTAACCCACGACTAACGTCCTGTTTAATGTACTTTCCGCGACTGATGTCCCGTTTAATGTACATTTACGTACTCCCGGGACATCGCGTAATCATGTACTAACTAGGACATCGCGTGATCATCTTCCCGCTATCTGTATTGATCAATTGGTTAATTTAATCCAAAATACATCGTTTTCAGGAAATGGAAGAGATTGTGAGCTTAGTTTGAGGTTGAAACAATGAATATTATGACGCTACTCTGGTAATTTCTAATTATGATTCTATCAGCTTCTCGGTCCTACTTCCCGCCTCTTTGCAAAGGAATCACAGAACGTTTTTTAACAGAGTAGCGTTTTCAAGGATATCACATCTAATAAGCCCACGTTTCTTGCCTTGTTGCCTATTTTTTAGTCTGAATTAGACTTGGGGTAGCAATCCAACAACCTGTATTGTGTGCCTTAACTTTTGGTCGGCTCCGACTCGACCTGGAATAGCACTTCAACCGTTGTGCCTAAACTTTTGGGAATAGCACTATAACCCATCCTCTCAGAACCGCCTGATAAAGGACCCAGGTGCACGCGCGCCCTGGTAACGATTCTCAATACAGATCAGATATATTAATGCACATTATTCCTACTCAGCCATGATCTCAATATTTGACAACATTCTGTAATATTCACCTGGCACAGAGAAAAGCGGGAAGGTTTCAATTCCTTTCCATACATTTTGTCGACCATCCTATTATACTCACTTTTCTCTGTATAGTTGAATGATACAGCACGCCGGGAGGACGCAAAAAGTCCGTCACAAGTTCGTAGACGCCAATTGTGGGATATTTGTGGATATCCTGATGAAGAATGTCTCAGTCAACCGAGGCTTGGATAATAACAAGGTTTATTAACCAAACAGATAAAATACATAGAGAGAATGGCTGAGGCTCTCGCCCCAGGTGATCAGCTGAAATTACCCAGGTAAGAAGCCCTGATTGTGGTCGGGAAGAGCCCTTTATAGTTCAACAAAGGGGGTGTGTGGTCCCATTTGATAGGTCAGATGGGGGGGAGGGGGTACAGGTTTGGGGACACAGGGGAGGGGGGTGTCTTATTCCACAGAGAGGGGGGGGGGGGCACAGGTAAAGGGAACACAGGGGAGGGGGATATATTTACATGAGGGCATATTATACCACAAATACCAGTGTGATATCAATAATGTTAAGTAATGCTAAAAATAAAGACTTAAAAAACAAAGTAAAAAAAATAAGGCATGACAGTATTACTACTTTTGTAGGCCTTGGAAGTTGGTCAGCACAACTGTCTAGCGGCTCCCCTTTTGCAAGGAGAACAGGAGAACTCGCAGCCTCTTTCACGGATCCATGAATTCAGTAAGGACCCTCCTGACCCTCTTTCCTTCTGCTGAGACGCAGTCTGCTCTGAAGTTGCGGTCAGCGGCAGGCTGGTTGTCACGGTCTTGCTGAGCTGCCTCTCTGACTATGTGCTCGTCCAACGTCTCACGTTGGGCCTCACAGTAGTTATGGAGGACAAAGCAGGCATAAATAACGAAAGGGAGATCATCTAAATTGATGTCCATCGGTCTTCTCAGTGCACCAAAGCGTGCTTTCAATCTTCCAAAAGCACATTCGATCACCTGTAAGTAAAAAGGCAGTCAGATGTTTGTCAATTGCATAGTTGCAACTAGTATAACATTATTGGCCATCTCTAGAGCTACTAAAATGTACTGCTTTTATCAACCTGTAAGCAGCACCTATATTGTGGATATATTTGTCAAAATGTATAGTTTTAGACATCAATAATGTAGTAATCAATCCATCAATTACCATTCTTGCCTGACACAAGGTCAGTCCAAAGTACTTCTCCGTGAGAGTGCTGCCTCCACTTGCATACTCCTTCATCAAGTAGGGAGACAAAGGATAAGCTGGGTCTCCAAGGAGAAAGACTGGGACAGGCTCCTCGTGGTCCAGGATTTTTTTGGGACAGGAAGGGATAACCCCGTTGTTTAGATGCGACGCCAGCGTTGAATTGGCCCAGATACGAGCGTCATGTAAGCTACCTGGCCACTTCACGTCCACATCAATGAAGGAGTACTTGTAGTCACAGGCAGCCTGGACATTGAGAGAATATCGTTTCTTCCTGTTCAAAATCAAAAAGGCACACACACACACAAAGGAAAACAATGTCAGAATTCTACAACAGCAATCCTATTATTGCAAAATACAATAATATATAATACAATAGGCATTGAAAAAATAATAGATGACACAAAATATGCATGGAAAAAAAAAAAGACATGCTAGGTTCCTGAGAAACTGGTTCTTATGTACACTACTATGCAATATACAATTTACAGTGTTAACTCTTTGTCTATTATATTGTGCAAAATACAATAATAAAATAGAATACAGGCATTGAAAAAATAAGATGACAAGATATGCATGGTAAAAAAAAGACATGCAATAAAACATAATATAACTGTTAAGGCACCTATTTTTACTCAAATGTACAGTTTAAAAAATGTGCAGAGGGATGGGGGGAGAAAGAAGGGAAACACCTGTTTCGTTACACATGTTACTCACTATCTTTGCTTCCTGTCCTATACTATTGGATTAATCAAGCACACCTAATGGGCACACACAGCACACACCAGATTTATCAATTAATCCAATGGTATTGTACACAAAGCTGTCATACAATATAAAGTGAAAGGTTGTCTCACCTGTTCACGTAATCCATGGAGTTGGAAAGCGGCTGTCGTATGTCAATGTGTGTACAATCGACTGCACCGATGCATTGTGGCATGACATGGGCTCTTTCGAAGGCTGTGGTCAGTTCTTGGACTTCGGAAACCGTGCGAGGCAAACGAATATATTGGGGGCCCACGTGTATTGTTATTGCCCGAGATACCTGCCGGATTATTTTTGAGACCACCTGTCTCGACAAGCCAAGTCTTTCGCAGTCTTCCCTCATCTGCTAGATAGTAGAGAGTGCAGGCTACTTTCTTTACCACACCGACCGGCGAACGCATGACTGTTGTTTGTCCTTGAATGTGCGGGCGAAGCATTTCACTCAGCGACAGTAGTGCTGGTCGGGACATCCTAAAGTTCTCTCGCCATTCTTCTTCCAACACTACCTCATTCTCGAAATTATCCCACCAGCTAGAGGTCCGACCTGGTCTCGTCCAGAACCTCCGCTGGCGAGCGCGTCGCCGCTGTCTTCGTGTATTTGGGCTAGCAAACAAGAGGAGCAGTATCCTTCTTCGATTCTCGACCATGCGCCTCTGTTCGCGCAACGCGGTCATCAACAGAGCATAACATCCATGAACAGCCGACACCACCACTTCCATTTCAGTAGCTGTCTTTTTCAAAACGGTGTTCCCTCAGATGTAGCTGGCTCTGCTCTTGCTATTGTTTGCGACAGTCTGCCGTAAACATGGACAATAATTGCGTCAGCCGTAAACACTGGGAATAACCTCGGATAACCTCGGTTGCTACGCCCACACGCAACTGCAAAACCGCACAACTTCACCCTGGCCACCGGTTTCGAAAGACCGCGGTTGCAGTGTAGCAAATCCCCGGTTGTGTGTGGCCGAACAGTGCAACTGCGCACATACAATCATGGTTATATTAAAACCAGCGTTCGTGTGGATGGGGCCTTAGACTGTTCCAGACTTCTTGGCTCACTGAAAGTACACAAAATAAGGACAGGCAAAGACAGAGACACATATGAGTTAATGCAAATGTGACAAGGGAAATAGCACATACTATACTAGTTAATCTTTACACAACATGAATTACCTTTTGGAGGGCTAGTTGGATCCTCCTGTGTCCAGAGGCATCCCATCACCTGAGAACTCTCTCCTTGTCTATTGACACATTGGAGTGAACATGCATGATTGCTAGTCCTGAGAGACGTTCATTGGACATACTGGCTCTGAGCCATGTTTTGAGCCTTCTCATGGCAGAGAATGATCTTTCACAAGCACATGTTGTCACTGGGAGATAGAAACAATTTCAGCATACATTGTATGTTCGGAAAGAAAGGCATGTGTGTTGCTTGCAGAGTTTCTAAAGCTGATCCAGGCAGGGCGTCATCTGAGTTGAACTTGTGTCTCCAGCGTTCTATTTCCTGTTTCACAGTATGTGGGTCAGGTAGGTCTTCTTGGTACCACTCTACCAGCTCTTCCTCTTTTTCTTTGGTCAGCTTTTTTATGTCTTTTGGTACCAGGTAAGCTGCCAGTACTGCTGGGTCATTTCTTTGGGAGAACCTGGCATCCAGTTCACTGGTGATGTGATCAAGGAAAGGATAAAAAAGATTTATCCTGTAGTGATCTTCTACTGACTCTGTGGGTACATTAGGTCTATAGTTCTGTTTCACAGACACTCTTTGTTTGACTGGGACAACGTTCACAGAGTTGGCTATGGATGAGGCTTTTTGAAAACAGCTGCTGAATGCTTGCTCACATCTCTGTGTGGCTATGACCTCACGTACATTCCTTGCTTCCTTGTATGCTGTGATGATGTCCAAGTTAGTCGACTGTAAGGTTTTGGTGAGGGGTTGCAGGAAACCCAGGACATGGTTAGTTATCACAGCAGTAATGATGGTCTCAAATGATTCCATACAATGCCGGAGATTGCAGGCCTTTCCAGAGCTTGAGGTTGGTTGTCTCCATGGTCTCTAAAGCAGAATGTGCAGCAGTGAATTTGTCCACAAAAGCACCTAATGTGGTTGCTCTGCTGCCCCATCTGGTATCTGACATCAGTGGGATCCCTGCTGTCCTTGATGTGGCACCTTCTCTTCTGCACTCTTCCTGCAGGGCATCTTTCCTGGCACTTGTGGCTGAGAAGAACACAGCAATCTTTTCAACAATGACCATGGTGTTCCTCACTAAAGGAACGTCAGAAAGCAGAAATGTTCTCTCGTTCTTCTGCCTGTTCTCCTCTCTGTTCTCTTCTCCATCATGCCTGTTCTCCTCCTTTCTGTCCACGTCTCTCTCCTCATCAACCTGGCTTGACTAGACATAAGGAGAGAGAGAGATGATTACAATTAACTGGTACATTCAGGTCCAGAATTGTTGGAATTCCCTGACAAAGATGTGCAAAAAGCTGTACAATTTAAACAATACCATACTGGTAATGAGCAAATAGTTGTTTATTCAATTAATGCATGGAGCTGTTCCATCTTATTTCATTTGGTACTACTAACTACTCAGTTCATACAGATTTCAAGCATCCAAATATCAATGATGAATATTGCATAAGGTTTACACAGTTAATAAATCACCTGTTTGTTTTATATTCATGCTCAGAGAGGAGTAATAGTTAGATATTTGTATGCATGATTTATATGGCAATTAAATCAATGGTATGCTTGTTTGTTTGGGTAGTTTGACCCGCCGGCCACTAGGGGGCAGCGTCTCATTAGTAGTGCTGATCAGCTTAGGTGACGGTCACTCAAGAGTAACGTGGGCTTATTTTAGCCAACGCGATGCTGACCAAATAACGTTATCATTCATATTATTATCGACATCACCATGGCAGAGATGGCACACACAAACTACCTCAGGTTCCTCCTCCAACTCACTGTCCCTCCTCGGCCCTGCTGCCTCTGCCTGGCTAGTAGTGGCTATCTGAGGCTGTTGAACTTGTTGCACTATTATTGTGGATGATGATGTTGAAGCAGCAAACATGTCTGTAATTTTATTACATTTTTCAGCATCCACCTATAGATTTCTGAATTTTTTCGCCTGCAATTTCTCTGCACCCCCTTTGCGCTTCTTCTGTTTCTCCATATTTCTCTCTTTTCCGCATCTGTTCACGAGAAACAGGTGAGAGAGGGGGGGGCTTATTAAGAGATGTGATTGGGCCGCTTGGGAGGCGGGCCAGCATAATGGGCCGCTGGGACAGGCTAGTGGGCCGGTCGTTGACAACAGAGATGTGATTATTGGGCCGGCCCAGTGTCAGTCAGTACCAAATGGGCCGCTGGGACAGGCTAGTGGGCCGGTCGTTGACCAACAGAGATGTGATTATTGGGCCGGCCCAGTGTCAGTCAGTACAAATGGGCTGCTGGGATAGGCTAGTGGGCCGGTCGTTGACCAAACAGCCCACGCGCAGGCTTGTCAGTCACTGCTGTTCTGCTCACGCAAGCTTTGAAAGCAAAGCCACCTGCATGTCCCCTGCCTGGGCAGAAGCGACCAAATAGTGCTGTAGCGATGCAGGGGGGAGTACCTTTTCCAAACATCAGACATTACCGGACATTTTCAACTCCCGAGTGTACATTTATATTGTGATATTTCTATAAAAAAGAGAAGAATTAAAATAGTCCGGACCTCGGTGACCTCATAGCTGGCTACGGCCATGATCACGTGTACAAAGAATCCAAGCAAATTAATAAAGGGCAGATGCTTAACAGGAGATTTTGTAGATACAGTACTGAATTCTGCCATCCGGACACATGCAATTTGAAATATGATTATAGAATATAAAATATCACGCCTATTGTTGTGAAGGATCAGATTAAACCGAATATGTATATTTATTTATATATATATATTTAATTGTATTTGTATATCGTTTGATATCCCCTGTATATTCCTTGTACAATATGCATTGAATATCCCCGTTTCTACTAAACAGCCCATAATAGTTTCATTCTACCATTGGACGAGAACCTGGCGCCAGGTTGCCATACCCCTAGGTCCAAGTTCAATCGTGCCGCCTAACATGTCGAGGCAACCCCCGGTTCCGCGCAGTAATATGCCGGGCGAAATACGAATGGTACTATTTGTTCATAGCGCATATATATATGGCGCTCGTAAAGTAGAACTTTCTTTTAGTCCAGTTCTTTACCCTCCAACAGAGTGACAGACGCAAAAGCCTCCCCACGACGCACGTGCGGTGTAGTAAGGCCTACTTGGCCCAGAATAGGCATTGAGATATCGTGTAGATTAATAGTTGAATGGTCATAGTTTGGCACCATACCGTCGAGTTGGACGTATTCTATTAAGCTAATAATAGTCTATTTATGTATGGTGCATCGTTCGGTTAGAGTTCTACAGTTATCAGCACCCCCATCGTTCCTGACGTTATCTGGACGCTTAACCAGGCTGGTCAGACCCCTAGTGGTGATTGCATCCGAGGAGCTCCGGGTCAAGAGCGACTGGACCTGTATATTGGATTACTCTACCCAGACGACGGCGAGCCTTCCACGGCTCTTGGATTATGCTTTGTGTGCTTTGATTATTCCATGGATAAAGGCCAACACTGCCGAGTGTTGGAATTACCCCCCGGAGAGGACTCCAGGTGAGGCGGCGCTCTACACGTGAGGTCGCACCACGTCTCTCCGTTGTGGACCGGCAGATACCGTTCCACAGAGGGTCCAGCTGTATTCGTCTGCGGCCCGAGGTTCTGTGGGCACCGTGTCCAAGACTTTGGATTCTCCCAAGACACCGTCGGCCAGATGGGATACCGCCAGCGGCTTCTCTAACCCCCCCCTCCTACTGTCTTACAACCAGCGGGACCCCCCCCCCCCCCTTAGTGTATCCAGCTATAATCATTTAAGTACCATCGCTATCGTTTCCTAAATATTCCAGGTTGTATACTTACTCCCTGCGCAACCAGAGATTGGACATTCAATGTTGATTTACCTACGAATACTCATTTGCCATAAAAGTGCATATTCCATATTTCAAATCATAAATGTAATTAAGTGAATGTTGTATACACCTTTTGCTGTATTAAATATTCGATTTGGTACATTTGTGTTGGTTCGTTTCATCAGGTGGGAAAGTGTTCATCATACTTATATCTTGTACTGGGTGGCCAGAAGTTAAAGTACATGAGGTAGTGGTATTAAATATCATATCTAACAATACAGTCAGGGAATTGTACCCCTCAGTTACAATTGGTCCTTCGAGCCGGAGGGTAACTAGTGTAATATTAATATAGTGTTATTAATATCGAAATGGCCTATGATGAACACTCCACGAAACGATCCTCCTAACCTAGAACGCCCGCGGCGCAGACGACAGACACCTCAGTACTTAGAGGCTTACACTGTCAGTCAACTACCTAGCCTTCGACAAACGGTAAACGTGGTAAAAGTAGAAAGTAAAATTATGTCTGACCTTAACGACCAGGTTTCCCCGACCACAGAGGCCCTAGTAGGTCCTAATGTAACTGACCAAGCTCACGGTGGGGACCAGGAGGGAATTGACATGCCTTTACCCCCCGCCACTACTCAAGAAGTAGTCCCCGACAAGCCCCGGGAGGAAGACAACCCTACAGAGAGAGAACTCTGCACGGAAGAAGAGGAGGAGAGCGCCGAGGAACTAGAGCTCCAGGACTCCCCAACGAGTACCCCCAGGAGCGGTTCACGCAGGAGCGGCTCACCTCCACTACCGCCTTCCCCCAGCGAAGCGGAGAGGACACTACAACAGGCGTTCCTCGTCAGCCTGACAGCCTCTACCGAACGCGATCGGCTCCAAGCACAGACGCTTAGCGAGCGCGAACGTCTCCAAGCACAGGCAACCAGCGAGCGCGAACACCTCCAAGCACAGCAACGGAGCGAAGAACAGCGCACAAGTCTGGAGATGAGACGCTTCCAGATGGAAGAGAATATGGCAAGAGACCGGGCCGACGCCCAGCGCGCCGCTGCCGGTGCCCAAAGAGAAACAGAGCGCGCCGCCGCCGACGCCCAGCGCGCCGCTGCCGGTGCCCAAAGAGACGCAGAGCGCGACAGACTACAAGCGCAACTAATAGAGCAGCTGATCAAAAGGACAACTCCCTCTCCCTCCGCCAGGGGCTCAAGGAACTCGTCGAGACAACAGTCAAGAGCAGCGTCACCGCAATGAGCAAGCGACCCTGAACTTGACCAACAGACCGAGTCTAGACCCCCCGCAGTTCCCCTTCCCATACCGGTCCAAGCGAGACCCAGCTACAAGGAAGGAGCGGCCTACACTGCGGAGAAGCTAAATAAACGATTACAGGATCTGGAAGATTTGATAGAAGAAGAAGAGGGAGAAGAGGAGAACCAAGCCCGACGACAGCACAGTACTCCACCGGACCAGGAGGTCCCATACAGTCCAGGCTATACCCCCGCGGCGCTGCGCTACAGACCCCCGACTCTATTTACGGGTGAGCACGACGCACGACCAGCCCCGAGGAACAGTACCTGGACCAGCGGGCCATGGTACCCTGCCAGTACCAGCCCACAGCGAGGCGCAAGAGGGGACTCGCCCAGGAGGTCTCTCCCCCAACGCTCGCCGATGTATCAGCCATCCACGGCGTCATACAACGCCACGCCGTCATTCCCAGACTTCGCCTATGAGAGTCGAGCACAGTACATGGAGCTCCGGATGTGCTTAGAGACAATGATGGTGGATGTCGCTGATGAACGCCACAAGTATACAATATTATTGAAGCACCTGAAAGTACCGCGAGCGCACAATATAGCGCTAGCCTATGCTACCTCCTCGACCCCATACACAGCGGCCCTTGCAGCGCTGGATCAGAGATACGGACGTATATGGGATTACGTAATCCAGGAGATAAGGCATATTGACCGCCTACCCCCAGCCACAGACAATCGCTCACTAGACGACCTGTCAATCAAAGTGCAGTCCCTGGTGGGGATGCTGGGAGCTCAACGGGAGAAGGGCATGCATGAGCTGTACGCCAACTCTAACGTTGAGAGGATTTTGGAGAAGCTGCCACCCGCAAGACAGGAGCGCTTTCGGCGGCAGAGGGACTACCGAGATCCCGACGGCCCCGAGCCATCCCTCCTTGATCTGGCCGACTTCCTGGCGAGAGAGGTCAGCAGCTTACGACTGGACACCTTCGGGCGGAGCACGCCAAGCTCCAGAGAGGGACCCAGGAGAATAAGTGATGGAAGAAGATCGGTGACTGTCATGCACCAATCAGAGTCAGTACCGAGCAGTAAGAGTCACAGCACCCCCTCGAGAAAGGAGAAGTGGAAGATAGCGTGTCCCTACTGTGAGAAAGAACACTGGCTGTCACAATGTGACTCATTCACAAAGATGAATGCAGAAGAAGTGAGCCAATGGATAAAGTCCAACCGGCGCTGTTATCGATGTGCGCGGCCCCACATGGCAGCCGAATGCCGCCTAAAGAAAAGGTGCAGCCGGTGCGATGGAGCCCATCTAGATATACTACACGATAGTAACGGAAGACGGCCTATACCTGCACCACGGAGCGGCACCAAGGCAAGTGTCATGTACATTGACCCCGCCAGCAGCAACGGAGCTCAAGTGCTCTTAAAGGTAGTCCGTGTGACATTGAGCTACCAGGATAAAGTCATGGACACTTACGCCGTCCTTGATGACGGGTCAGAGAAGACCCTTCTGCTCGCCTCCGCTGCGACTCAGCTGGGACTGCGGGGGAGCAAGAACGAAATGACGATTCGGACAATAAGAAGAGATTTAAAGACGATAAAGGGCGAGAATGTCTCCTTCACTATCGCAGCCAACGGGCAGCCAGAGCGACGGTACAAGATCACAAATGCTTTCACCAGCCAAGAAATAGGACTATCGCAGTACACCTACCCTGTCACCAAGTTGATGGATAAATATGTGCACCTGCGTCAATTACCTATCCCGCTCATAGACGGCGCTACCCCGACCCTGTTGATAGGCTCCGACCATGCAGAACTCATAGTCCCGATTGACCGGGTCCATACAGGCCCCCGAGGCTGTCCTGCAGCAGTCGAGACCCGCCTAGGATGGACATTGCAAGGCCCCCTCGCTAAATCTCTCAACCGAACAGCAGCCACTAGCTGCTTCCACTCCAGAACGACAGAAGAAGACACCACTCTCCTGCAGCATGTCGAGAGGCTATGGACCCTAGAGACAATGCCCTTTAAGAACAAAAAGAAAGACATTCGCTCTAAAGACATTTACGCCATCAACCTACTCGAGCAGGGGACTAAGAGAGTCACAGTCGGCGGAGTGATGAGATACGCAACTCCACTCCTGAGGCGAGAGGGAATGCCCCCCTTTCACGCAAAGAAAGACGCCACGGAGCGCTATCTACTGAACACAGAGCGGCGCCTAGCCAAAGACCCCGCTCAACAGAGTGTGTACCGAGCTGAGATTGAGAAGCTAATCACAGCGGGACACGTAACAAAGATTGACATTAAAGAGGCCGATCAGACGACCGAATCATGGTACGTGCCGCATCACAAGGTCCATCACAACGGCAAGGATCGCATTGTGTTTAACTGCAGCTACCAGATCGGATCCCAAAATCTGAATAAAGAGCTCTTGCCCGGCCCCACACTCGGCCCCTCCCTACTAGGCGTGCTACTGCGCTTCCGCCAGGACAAGGTGGCTATAAGCGGGGATATCAAAGGGATGTTCTTGCAGGTGAGACTAGTAGAGGAGGACAAGCCTCTGCTACGGTTCCTATGGAGAGAGAAGATCGGAGATGAGAACCCATCCATCTACCAGTGGGAAGTACCCCCCTTCGGAACCACATGCAGCCCGTGCTGTGCTACCTTTGCACTACAGAAGCACGTCACAGAGGACCCAGCAGCAGATGAAGAGGTCCAACACAGTGTGAAGAACAGTTTCTACGTGGACAACTGTCTACAAAGCGTCTCGACTCAAGAAGAAGCCGAGGCTCTCCTAATCAAGTTACGCGCCTCCCTAATCAAAGGAGGCTTTGATCTCAGGCAGTGGGCCAGCAGTGACCTGCACGTATTGCGCAGCCTCTCCTCCGCAGACAAGGCTGCCAGCAGCGAGACCTGGATGGCGACAATCCCAGGAGAAGCCCAAGAAATGACACTAGGATTAGTCTGGCGCTTCAAAACAGACTCGCTCCACTATAGACACAAACCCTTGGCTCCAGAGCAAGGAAGGTCGGCGGCGATACCGACCACCAGACGGAGTGTGTACAGAACACTCGCCAGACAATATGACCCGTTGGGATGTATTCTACCTTACACCACCAGGGCAAAGATGATTGTACGAGCACTATGGGACAAGGACCAGGGCTGGGACGACCCAATACCCGCACACCTTGCCTCAACATGGAGAGAGTGGGAGACGGAACTCCGCTCACTCCCAGGTGTCAATATACGCCGCAGCTACTTCCCATCCACAGTGAGGCCAGAGACATGCGAGATTGAGCTACACGTCTTCAGCGACGCCTCCGAAGTAGCCTACGGATCGGTTGCCTATTTGCGTGCCCAAGAGATGGGAGGAGAGATACACACTGCTTTCATACTGGCCCGCTCAAGAATAGCCCCACGTAAGCAACAATCTATCCCACGTCTAGAGCTCTGCGCAGCCCTCGCAGGAGCGCATCTAGCCACGTTAATCCAACGTGAACTCACCATTCCGGTGCATAGAACAATCTTGTGGTCAGATTCCACAACAGTACTCACATGGATTAAGTCTGATTCATGCAGATACAAAGTCTTCGTGGGAGTCAGAGTCACCGAGATTCAAGAATTAACAGAAGAAGCAAGCTGGAGGTATGTGGATACCAAACACAACCCAGCTGACGTCATCACCCGGGGAATGTCCCTGGATGACCTAACCCGTCGCAACATCTACAGTGACGGACCAGCATTCCTCCAGCTCCCGGAAGGAGATTGGCCTACGCCCACCCCGAGGGAAGCAAGTAACGAGGAGGCTGAGAACAAGAAGCCTATGTTCTGTGGACTGAGCACTGTCGCCTCCACAGACCCCAACATAGATGACTGCATTACCCTAGAGAGTGCGCAACAAAGAACATTCCTGCGGCACCACCCAGAGATTCAGTCCACCACTGACATGTCAGCAGCTGACTACGAAGAAGCAGAACTTCTTCTACTACAACGAGCCCAGAGAGACTCGTTCCCCGATGAGCTAGACTGTCTACAGGGAGGAAACCCCGTCCCATCAGACAGCAGACTGATTCACCTGGCACCAGAG
Source organism: Notolepis coatsorum (assembly GCF_963971535.1). Taxonomy (NCBI): domain Eukaryota; kingdom Metazoa; phylum Chordata; class Actinopteri; order Aulopiformes; family Paralepididae; genus Notolepis; species Notolepis coatsorum. The sequence goes on along the minus strand of NC_140165.1, from coordinate 89,439,306 downwards.
AGTGACGCACATAATCTCATCAGAGTGGGTGGTCGCCTGCGGAGAACCCCCGATCTACCAGATGACATTAAGCACCCGATCGTCTTGAACAGCCGACACAAGGTCACAGAGCTGATCATAAAGAAATACGACGAGGATGTACACCACGCAGGAGCAGAGAGAGTCTTCGCGGAGATCAGACGTCGTTATTGGATATTGCAAGGGAGAGAAGCAGTACGGCGCTTCCAGCGAACCTGTCTAGACTGCCGTAAGTGGCGCGCGCAGCCCAGCATACCACGGATGGCTGACTTACCCCCCTGTCGCCTCCGAATCGGCGACAAGCCATTCCACTCCACAGGCATGGACTGTTTTGGCCCGTTGTATATAAAGAGAGGAAGAGGCACCGAGAAGCGGTGGGGTATTGTATTCAAATGCATGACCACCAGAGCGATACATATCGAGCTCCTTCCGACCATGAGAACAGACTCATTCCTTATGGCCTTCCGGAGATTCATATCACGGAAAGGAAAACCGTCTACATTGTTGTCTGATCACGGGACCAACTTCAAAGGCGGAGAAAGAGAGCTGAGAGAGAGCTTCCAAGCTATGGGCCCAGAACTTAAGACCCACCTCGCTCCAGCCCAGATTGACTTCCAGTTTAATCCCCCGAACGCACCCCACTTCGGTGGAACCTGGGAATGAGAAGTACGTTCTATAAAGACAGCCCTGTATGCCGTACTCGGAGCCCAGACTGTGGCAGAGGAAGTCCTATTGAACTCAAAGCCCCTCGGTTACGTCTCCAGCGATGTAGCAGATGTCGACCCAGTCACCCCCAACACACTCCTAATGGGGCGGCTGGACCCCGCGCTACCCCAGACAATGTACAGGCCTGAAGAAGCGAACGGCCGAAGAATGTGGAGGTACAGCCAAGTACTAGCTGACAAGTTTTGGAGCAGCTTCCTACTTCACTACCTACCGTCTCTACAGACCCGCCAGAAGTGGGTAAAAGAGAGAGACAATTTGACAGAAGGAACAGTCGTCATGATAATTGACCAGTCACTACCCAGAGCTATGTGGCCGGCTGGCCGCGTAAGCAAAGTGATCACCGGTGCCGATGGCAAGGTCCGAGCAGCTGAAGTACTCGTCCAAGGGCGCACCTACACACGTCCCGTGGCGAGGCTCATAGAACTGCCCCGACTCCCAGATACTATCGATGATGACCATGACCCTATGACTTTGTGAGTTGACTGACCCTTACAGCGGACCTTGAGTGGAAGACAGTGCGGTTAATCTGTCTCTGCTTAGCTAATTAGGTGGGACTAATTAGGGGGCGGCTGTTGTGAAGGATCAGATTAAACCGAATATGTATATTTATTTATATATATTTAATTGTATTTGTATATCGTTTGATATCCCCTGTATATTCCTTGTACAATATGCATTGAATATCCCCGTTTCTACTAAACAGCCCATAATAGTTTCATTCTACCATTGGACGAGAACCTGGCGCCAGGTTGCCATACCCCTAGGTCCAAGTTCAATCGTGCCGCCTAACATGTCGAGGCAACCCCCGGTTCCGCGCAGTAATATGCCGGGCGAAATACGAATGGTACTATTTGTTCATAGCGCATATATATATGGCGCTCGTAAAGTAGAACTTTCTTTTAGTCCAGTTCTTTACCCTCCAACAGAGTGACAGACGCAAAAGCCTCCCCACGACGCACGTGCGGTGTAGTAAGGCCTACTTGGCCCAGAATAGGCATTGAGATATCGTGTAGATTAATAGTTGAATGGTCATAGTTTGGCACCATACCGTCGAGTTGGACGTATTCTATTAAGCTAATAATAGTCTATTTATGTATGGTGCATCGTTCGGTTAGAGTTCTACAGTTATCAGCACCCCCATCGTTCCTGACGTTATCTGGACGCTTAACCAGGCTGGTCAGACCCCTAGTGGTGATTGCATCCGAGGAGCTCCGGGTCAAGAGCGACTGGACCTGTATATTGGATTACTCTACCCAGACGACGGCGAGCCTTCCACGGCTCTTGGATTATGCTTTGTGTGCTTTGATTATTCCATGGATAAAGGCCAACACTGCCGAGTGTTGGAATTACCCCCCGGAGAGGACTCCAGGTGAGGCGGCGCTCTACACGTGAGGTCGCACCACGTCTCTCCGTTGTGGACCGGCAGATACCGTTCCACAGAGGGTCCAGCTGTATTCGTCTGCGGCCCGAGGTTCTGTGGGCACCGTGTCCAAGACTTTGGATTCTCCCAAGACACCGTCGGCCAGATGGGATACCGCCAGCGGCTTCTCTAACCCCCCCCTCCTACTGTCTTACAACCAGCGGGACCCCCCCCCCCCCCTTAGTGTATCCAGCTATAATCATTTAAGTACCATCGCTATCGTTTCCTAAATATTCCAGGTTGTATACTTACTCCCTGCGCAACCAGAGATTGGACATTCAATGTTGATTTACCTACGAATACTCATTTGCCATAAAAGTGCATATTCCATATTTCAAATCATAAATGTAATTAAGTGAATGTTGTATACACCTTTTGCTGTATTAAATATTCGATTTGGTACATTTGTGTTGGTTCGTTTCATCAGGTGGGAAAGTGTTCATCATACTTATATCTTGTACTGGGTGGCCAGAAGTTAAAGTACATGAGGTAGTGGTATTAAATATCATATCTAACAATACAGTCAGGGAATTGTACCCCTCAGTTACACCTATAAATGACCTTATTATGGCCAAGTCGCACATCTATGGATCGGGCCAAATCTTCCCTTTCCAATGGAAGAGTTCAATCTGGATTTAGTATCACCAGGCGCCCCTGACAGTGCAGCAAAACCGTGAATGAAATCTACTGTAATAATAATATTTTTTATGATGTAGTAAAGTTCACAGAAAGGTAGAGAAACTAACTGCGTTCAGTTTTATGGCACTAATGTTCAGGTTTGTGGGATATGATCCCGTAAAATAAGATAAATAAAAAAAGTCACGTTAGAAGTCAGATGATTGACAGGGGCTGGCGTAGGATGGGAAGTGTAGTTTTATTTTATTTATTTGAAAGCCCATCAAAAGCCCTGGGTCTCTTCTCTCAAAAGACTACTCAAGTTAGGTTGTGCCAAATCCTCGCGTCTATAAGCGCCTTTTCCCGACTCGATACCCTGAGATTTCTATGAACTCAGATCATATTTCACTAATAACAGTTCAAATCATTGGTAAACAAACATAGTGCTGAAAATATACACTTTGACTGATGTTTTGACTGGGTTAAGGCGCTCCCATAGTCCAGCAGACTGTACACAGAGCAGACTCCGCGGATGTCCGCGCGGACTCTTGAGCTTTGATCTCAGCGGACAGCAGACCCACAGGTGCGACGCTCCTATTTTCTGAGGCGCGGACATCCGCGCCGCTGACTTGGTGTCACACAAAACGCTGCTCGGCGTTTTGGTTGACATCGAACTGCATTTAATGTGACGCCGCGCGAGCGATTGGTGGCGCGAGGAGAGAGATGAGCCCGTGAAGCGCGCTCTCTCTCTCTCTCTCTCTGTCTCTCTCTCTCTCTCTCTCTCTCTCTCCCTCTCCCTCTCCCTCTCTCTCTCTCCCGCTGATAATGTTCCCTCTGATCTGCCAGTACAGTAGAACAGACAGAATTGTGGGAAATGTAGTAAAACTGGTGCGAGAAATGTAGGAAATAGACCGCGGACGTCCGCTGAGATCTGCTCGACTATGAAAGCTCAAAGAGCCGCGCGGACATCCGCGGAGTCTGCTCTGTGTACAGTCTGCTGGACTATGGGAGCGCCTTTAGGGTCTTTACTCTTGGCTACATTTGGGGGGGAAAACGCAACATTAATTCATACATTCTGTAGAGATGGATTTATGGCGTGATATCAATCTCGTACCGGTCCCGGACCGCTCGGGCTTAAGAGGTTAAAGAACGCACAGTGTAGCTGCTCGTTTTTTTCTTTTCTTTTTTTTTAAATCTTTTTCCCCCTCCTTTTTCCGATTTTTCTCCCATCCCACTGTTAGTCGTTATGCCAATTCCCAACCCCCTTCCTGGTTGTTGCGCACTTTCCCCTACTGTTGGTCCGAGAGGCCGGAGACTGTCACATGCTTTCCTCCGACGCATGTGCAGCCAGCCGGCAGCCAGCCTGGCCGCGCAGATTCTCACTGGGAGAGTGTAACGTGTGGGAGGCCGCACTACCTCTCACCAGATCCTACCTTAGCTGAGCAGGCGCCCCGACCGAACTGTAGGGGTCGCTGTCCACAACGCCCAGGACCCACCCACGGCTCCCCTCCCCCTAACTCAGCCAAACAAGTTAGTATAGCGATCAGCCCGAGCCAAGGCAATGCTGACTCTCCGGAAGTCGAGACCGCAGCCTCTTGCATTGGTGACAAGCACAATCTCCGCTACGCCACCTGACCGCCCCGTGTAGCTGCTAGTTAACGTTAGCTTACCAGTAGCCTGCATTACTTTTAGAGAACACACAGCGTAGCTGCTAGCTAACGTTAGCTCACCAGTAGCTTGCATTACTTTTAGAGAACACACAGCGTATCTGCTACTTAATGTTAGCTAGCTATAGTTTAGTCTCCATACTTGTTTCCATGCGGTCCAAAAGGCTCTGCTCCTGGTCCAGCTGTGATGGTTTCATGCAGTCCACCAAACAGACAGACAGTTCTCTCTGTGAGAGGCTGTGAGGGGAGGCCATATTCAGAGGAATCTCTGGGGGAAACAAGGAAGATAACGTTGTTTAATTTTACATCCATCCCTACAGACAAAGAATGGGTTAAAATTCAAAACCTGGAAAATTGGTTATTTCTACAACCTTAGATTTGTGTCTCCTCAAAGATAGAAGACAGAGAGCCAACTAAGACTTTATTCTGTAATACCATTAACAACCCTCTCTGGGGTAGCTATGTGTATGATGAAAGAGAGAATAACTCGACAGTGACAGTTGCTGCTTCTGAATTAATTGAACAGTATACTACATACATAAAGTATGTACATCATACTACATACTGTTGCAACTTACTGTTAAGTACATGGAGTGCAATATGTGTGACATACTACATACTTGGAGGATCTGCACACCTAGGTGGAAGTGGCCGTTCATAATAGCAGAAGAAGAAAAGATAATAATAATACAGTTACAGCCGTTTGCACTTGCTATCTAAATCAATCAGGGGGACATACTGTCAGTTTAGACAAATGATGCTTCAATAGCTAGTAGGCCTATGTTGTTTTTTACATTTGTTTGCTAAATGTTCACCAAAAAGGAAACTGGAGTGGAAATGACCAGGCGCAAAGAATTGTGGGATTGAAATGATTCTGTAGATTGTCCACTCCATACTAGGGGTGGACGGTATAAACTGTATAGAAAATACACCGGTATGAATTTGCGCTATGGTATGGATTTTGACTATACCTTGTGACCGGTAGACTAGAGCAGCTCTAAAGTAGCTATGATGTTACTTGGCGATTCACTCAACGTTTGCAGTGGTCGTTGCATAGTGTTTAATTGTATGGAGTTTTTCTCCACTTGCTCACAGACCTTGCCATATAGAGGAACTGTCTATCTGTATGTCATGTATGTCATATATGTTATGATGAATTGAAAATGGGGGACCCTGATGTAAACAAGACGAAAGTATTTTTCTGGTCTGCATCTTAACAATTGTGTGTATTGAGCTGTACTGTATTGTACCCATTCTGCAATCTGTTAATACAATTTTCAATCAATAGTTTTGGCATTTCAATTTGGCTAAGGAGGCTGAGAGGAGATTTGCTTTAGCGCAGCAACGGGTTAATGTTAGACGCTAAGCTAACTAACGTGCAAACGTGACTCCGCGGCACCAGTTCCATTAGTGAGGAAAGAGGGGGGTTATATTAACGAGGCTTAACAACAGAGGTTCAAAGATAACTTCACATTTATTGGCTATTCATTTCTTTATATCACTTTATCCATCGGGCTGCTCCCGTTTCCAACTCTGTGTTGACGATGACATCCTGGTGTGACAATCAATTACGGCAACTTAGGACGCTCAAACCTATTACAGCTCGCTCTCTCTCTACGTTGTCAAACATGTACACTAAAGTTAAGTTGTGTTGGAGTTTTATTGTGTTTGAGTTGTTTGAGGGAAAGAAACCTCCTGTCCTGCTGTAGTTTGTTTTCACTTTGTGCCGCTTGATTTTATTGTATTTCATGAAATGTTTTTCAGAGATGGAAGTAACTTGAGAAAAGGTTTTGCATTTTTGCACAATAAATGTTCTTAAAATACCTCTGTACTATGTGAAATATGTCCTAGTAATACAAGAGTACAGTAATAGCTGCCATACCAGTGTTTTACCCCTTCAGAAGCATTTATATAGAAATTTTAAGATAAAATTAATATACCGTGATTAGGGATGGGTACCGAACCGAATGAAGGGTACCGACCGAATCACGTCGGTACTACCGAGTACCGATTCATGTCAGATCCGCTGGTGCCACATTTCGGTACTGCCCGATGACGTCAACGTTTCGTTTACCACAAAACGAAACCTATCAAGTGTGCCGCACCGCGTTCACATCAACGTTCACATGCACAATACACGCTTACCTAGGATTTGACCTGATTCAACAACTAAGCAGTTATTATAAATAATAATAATTGATTATTTGAAGTTTGGATTTCTCTTTCTTTTTTTTCAACTGAGGTAGGTAGATTACATTTTTAGAGACTAAAGTACTGAAAAAAGGTACTGTTGGGTACCGGTATCTATTCACAGGTACCGGTTCAAATGTGAAGGTACCCAATCCTAACCGTGATATATACCGTTACCATCTATGCTTCAAATTATACCGTGATATATAGGTGCTTTTGATCTAATCTAATCAAATGTTGCATACATTATTTGCAAGATACAAGATACATGACAGATCATGTACCCTATTGAAAATTAATACAATGGGCGGCTGATTGGCGCAGTGGGCAAGGCGCTCGCCTCTAACGGAGGATACCCTGGGTTCGAGCCCAGCTCTCTGCGTTGCTACCGGCTGGCCGGTCGTTCATACTAACACAATTGGCAAGTGTTAGAGGGTGGGAAAGCCGGTGGGTGGGGATTGGACATTGTGGACAGCGACTCCTACAGGTCGGTTTGGTGACGCCGGTGCGGCGGAAGCAGGAAGTAGTGGGGGCAGCGTGAGCCTCCCACGCGTTACTCCTCGCCACTGAGAGTTCGAGCTGCTGCAGTGAAAAGATGCGACAGGCTGCCTCCTCGTGTACCGGAGGGGACACACGTGATGCAAGGCTTCTGTCCTCAGTCCTCACTACAACCGACCAGTGGGATGCATAGTCTAGCAACTTTCAAGACAGGGGAGGGAAGAATTGGATAATACGAAATTGGGATGGAAGAAAAATAGAAAATGGGGAGAAAAAGTGGATAAAAAAGAAAGAAAATGTAATACAATATAGTATGTACTAGCATGGAGAAATTATACAATATAGTATGTAGCATGGTGAAACCATACAATATAGCACGGAGACATCATACAATAGTCAGACTCAGGGCACTGTGACGAGGTTATCGCAAATTGCCCCTATATATGGCCCGTGCGAGTGGTAAATAATATTTGGGGGCAACCTTGCGAGTAGTGATTTCAACCCTTCATTCGCATTTCACTCCTAAATGAATCCATACAAATTGGATAATTTTTTTTTTAAAACATTAGCCTACAACCAGGGCTGTACAGTGCGACATAATGTCGCGGTGCTATGACAAAATCTGTCGGCGATGAATAGGGATGCCCCCCGGACCCCGGTTTTAAACGGGAACCGGTACTATATTAGAAAATACCGGAGTATTTATAAGCTCTGACGTCCTCGGTACTGCTATCGATACTCTAGAGAAATTATTATTATTATTATTATTATTATTATTATTATTATTATTATTATTTAAAAGTTGCGAACGATCCTCTCTCTGTCTCTGCACGAGAAGCGAGCCGCAGCCAGCGAGTCAATTATTACACACACTCCTCGCGAGTCGCTCGCTAGTGCTACACATAGACATACGGGTCCTACATACGGGTACTCCTTAATGAAAGTGTCCCCGACGCCCCGTGCTATAGCGCTCTGCACACAGACAGCAGCTCTGCATGCACTGAGTCGTGATCATGGCGGATAGAGCGAAGCGTTCTAAAGTATGGATATACTTTACAAGGGTCAATGCCGACAATGCACGTTGCCACAAGTGCAACAAAACATTTGCCAGTAAGGGTGGCAATACGAGCAAATCAATTTATCAAAACATCTGTTGGCAAAACATGATATTAGTGTGCAGAAATGCGCGTATTCGACTGCCTTGCGCGCAGTGTTCCATCTGCATCCACTGCAGCCGTAACCGTAAGCCAAGATACGGAGTTGCCTAGGCTAATAACGAATTATTACAAATAGGCTAATAAACAAAACAATTGTTTAGCTACAAATACTACAATCTAAACTTTTTATAGATCGTCAAGCTGAGGCGTCAGCCACTATGTCCCAGGCCAGTGAGGCCACCACACATCCTCCCTCCCTCTACCTCCCTCCACCACCCAAAGTCCTTTCTCCCTAGCAGCTAGAGGAAGGATGACAGAGGATAGGGTGAACGAGTGTCACAGTTCTGTTAGCCTTTTGCATTTGTTGTTTATTATAAAAAGTCTATAATTCAGAGTCAGACACATTTAAAACATTGTTGCTGCTGTTGCTGAAGAAATTATATTAATTTATTATATTTATTTATAAAGTTATATAAAAGAACATTGCTGCTGCTGTTGCTGAAGAAATTATATTTATTTATAATACTTATTTATAACGTTGTATTTATAAATAATAAAGCAATGTTGATTCTGTTCTTAATTAATTGTCTTTTTTTCTTGCAAAAAAAGAACCAAAAAGAACCGATAAGAGTATCGATAAAGTACCGAACCGTTAAGCAGTATCGATAAGAGTAGTAGTATCGATAAAATCCTAACGATACCCATCCCTAGCGATGAATGAATTTACTGCGTAGCCCCTGTGCGATAATATTTGCGTGTACTGTGAAGTGAATCTGGGCCTCACTATTCTACTTGGTAGTTGTAGTCTATCGTGCGATTAAAGACCATGTCCCCATACATCCAACACCAAATCCCATCATTCCTAGCGAACAATCTAAACGAAACTGAATGTGGCCTATTGCATCGCCAAAGAAGAACTTCCTTTCAATAAGTTTAAGCCGCTAATTTTGCTCTGCAAGAAGAACGGAGCGGGTCCATCTTATGACAACCACGTCCGATGTAGAGAGATGATAAGAGACCATAGCCGATGAAATTAAGTCGGATCTGGCAGTGATGATTGACGCCGGGGACACGCACACTTCTAACGTTCAGCCATGCATTAGGTGAGTAGCCCACTATTAGGACGTTTTTCAATACTTAAATACTGTCTACTTAAATTTCCCTCCGGGGGGGAGCTCCAGTAGCTCACCGCGTACCTCGAACGCTATTTCGGCGTCGGGGACAACCGTGCGCGTCACGGATCTGGGGTAGCGAGTTCGACTCCCGGACTAGCCGTATTTTCTCAGAGTGTCTTTCCCCCCATCTATACCCCCATTCAACCTGTTTCTGTCGGTCATACTTGACCAGAAAAAGCGATAAACGCGAAAAGAACCAGCTGACTGGTCAAAGTTAAAAAAAAAAAAATTCCCTCCAGGGACAATAAAGTATCAACCTATCTATCTATCTCATAATGAGACAATATGCAAATAAGATAATACTAATAATTGTCACGGTTCCCCGTGAATGAAAGTGGCTTGCAACTTACTGCTGGTAAAATCACTGTTTATTTCTCGTTTTGCATAGTATTACATTCCTCTTCTATAAACAATCAAAGTCCTACCGTAAGAGCCTCATACGGGTCAATTAAACCTTTTTGATTAGAGTCTTTCCTTCGAGCTAAGTTGAACTAAACATTTCACTGTCAAAAGCGCAAACTTAAACAAGGTTGCGTTGCAACACGGTTTTCAAAATAAAGGTCACATATACAAATACCATAGTAGGCCTCTCAATTCTTATAAAAAAAAGTCCCGGATATACATAAACATTAATTGGCATAGATCTCTATAAACGGCCCAACACATTGATCACTTTAGGCACACCCTGAAACCAGTAACATCACAAATATGAAGCGGGTAATTACCCATAAAAATAAACCTTTCATGGGGTTATTTACAATAATAATAATTCATTTTATTTATAAAGCACTTTTCCTTGTGAAACAAAGGTATGCAGAGTTTCTTGTCCTCCTGATTAATGCAATGGTGTGCGTGTTGTGATGATCTCATTCAAGGAGCACTACAAGCGCGCACACACACACACACACAGTTTGTTGTTTTTGTTCCATTAGTGATTTACACATTTTCTCAGTTGGTTCATTATAAAAGATACAAATCTGAAAACAAAAGCACTTAAATGTTAAATAAAAGGACCACAGTAATGAGGCAGGAGAAAAAAAGAATTGCACATATAATGGTAAAATTTTTATTAATAAATGTGCCCCTAAAAGATATTCTGTGCCCCTAAATTTCTCATTTAGGGGCAACTGTGCCCCTAGTGAAAAAGCTTAGCGTACAGCCCTGATAGTATGTATGTAGCATGGATAAATCATACAATATAGTATGTAGCATGGATAAATCATACAATATAGCATGTAGCATGGAGAAATCATACAATGTAGCATGTAGCAATCATTCAATATAGCATGTAGCAATCATGCAATATAGTATGTAGCATGGAGCAATCATACAATATAGTATGTAGTAGTGTTGTCACGATACTGGAATTTCGACTTCGATACGATACCTTGAAAAGTATCGATACTTCGATACCATTTCGATATCAAAAAAAAATATATATATATATTATATATATATTTTTTTTTTTTTTTTTTTTTTTAAACAAATTTAGCTTTTGTTGCTGGTTGATTCTCCTCAGCTTCTCTCTGGTACTATAAGATAAGATAAATATAACACTTTTAAAACCCTTTGTTTATCTTTAGATCACACATTTAAAAAGAACTGTTCATCTCACTTCAATCATTTTTATTGCAGATGCAGAAGTTAGAACATAGTATTTTCTCAAGCAGACAGATGTAAACACTCACTGTAATCTGTGTTGCATGTACCTGACAAACTGAACTGTTTGTATTACAGTTGGTAACAGTTTTGATAAAGATAACAGGGCGAGGGCTATATGTGTAACATATATAACTTCACAACAGCAAAATTACTAGTACTAGTAGTAGTAAACAATAATTAAAACTTTTTTTTGCATTAGTGAAAACAATAAGGACACATTCAAAAGGCAGGGTAAGAAAAAAGTGCAATCTTATGCATTTTCAAGTCAAGTTCTTCTTAGGTAGTGCATTACCTTCTCATACCATTACACCTACTAATACCACCTTCTCATACCTTCTCATACAACCTTCTAATACCTTCTCATACCACCTTCTCATACCACCTACTAATACCTTCTCATACCACCTTCTAATACCTTCTCATTACACCTACTAATACCTTCTCATACCACCTTCTAATACCTTCTCATACCACCTTCTAATACCTTCTAATACCTTCTCATTACACCTACTAATACCTTCTCATACCACCTTCTCATACCTTCTCATACCACCTACTAATACCTTCTCATACCACCTTCTAATACCTTCTCATACCACCTTCTCATACCTTCTCATACCACCTACACCTACTAATACCTTCTCATACCAACTTCTAATACCTTCATACCACCTACTAATACCTTCTCATACCACCTTCTAATACCTTCTCATACCACCTTCTCATACCTTCTACATTACCTAGTGATACACATAAAGCATAAGAGCCGTGGAAGGCTCGCCGTCGTCGGGTAGAGTAATCCAATATACAGGTCCAGTCGCTCTTGACCCGGAGCTCCTCGGATGCAATCACCACTAGGGGTCTGACCAGCCTGGATAAGCGTCCAGATAACGTCAGGAACGATGGGGGTACTGATAACTGTAGGACTCGAACCGAACGATGCACAATACCTACTTAGTACTTATACCTTATCATACCTTATATAAAGGCCTCAAGTAAAAAAAAAAAAACTGCAATCTTATGCATTTTCAAGTAGCAGCCAGCAACTAGCAAATGAAACAATATTCTTCTTGAGGTAGGGCATTTAGACAGCAGAATGACTAAAACAATAATTCAAACTTTTTTGCATTAAGCACACATTCAAAAGGCACTAAAGTGCAAGTACAAAAAAAAAGTGCATTTTCAAGTTAAATTCTTTTTAAATAGGTAGTGCACTTATTCAACGGCCTCAGACTAATCACACATAAGGTGGTGCAAGTAGTGTAATAATGTACTAGCCTAAAGTTTCTTTACAACTGTCTTCCTGTTTCAGTGCGAGTGTCCATCAGATTTCGTTTGACCTCGTCTCTTAACATAACAAAACTGTCCTTGAACCTTGGGTCGAGAAACGTGGCTGTGTTCAACACCAGCTGCAGAGCCCCGTCGACGTCGTTATATCGTTCGTTGAGATCTGTACCAATATTTTCTTTAAGTTCACATTTGAGGAGGCTGTCATTTTCCTCAATGGTCAAAGTTGAAGATAACTTCCAAATTAGGGGCAGGACAGAGGAGAGTGTGGTGTGCTTTTCACCACTAAGGGCATCAGTGAAAGAGCTGACAGGGCTCAATATATCTTTTACAGTCTCAAGAATTGTAATGTCTGAATCTTTAGGCATGAGGTGCCATTTCTTCTGATCGTCGGCTAGAACTGAACAGACCGCTTGCTGCTGTTCCAGAAATCTCGCCACCATTTGATACGCTGAGTCCCAGCGTGTCGGCTCATCATGGATCAGTTTGTGTTCAGGCAGTTGCAACTCTTTTTGCTTCTGCTTCAGCTGTCGGGACATCTTTGGTGACCTGCTGAAGGCAGACACTGTCTTTCTCAGCCTCGACAGTGCTGCAGACACACGGCCTATATCCAGACCCTTGCTAATGGCTAGGTGAAGGTTGTGCCCAAAGCAGGGGACCCATGTGAAGTCCTGCTTAAATGCTTTCTTGTTATTTGAGGCATTATCAGTGGTGATGCCACTGCCAGCCATATTTGACATGTCCAGCTTCCATGTTTCATGTACCATCTCCTCCAACGCCTCTCTCAAACTGTCCCCCGTGTGCTCTGAGTGCAGCCCAACACAGCCCAAACACCAGCTCTGCATGTCCCAGGATTCTGTAATAAACTGCAGAGTTACTGCCATGAATGTGGACGTGGCCCTGCTGGTCCACAAGTCAGTGGTGCATGAAAATAAGGGTTTCCCCCTAAGGCTCTCCATGATTTTGTCTTTTGTTTCATTATATAGGGCAGGGATTTCAGTTGACATGAAGTGGTTCCGTGAAGGAAGGGAATACTTGTTATTTAACTGTCCAAGCAGTTGTCTGAACCCATGTTTCTCAACAGTATAGACAGGGACCTGATCCATGCATATGTACTCTGCTACAGCCCTGTTAAGTTTCTTGGCTTCCTTTGAGTTTGCATGATACTTCCTTTGTTGTTCAAGTAATGCTGGTAGGGTAGGCTGCTGTGCTGTTGCTGGTCGATTCTCCTCAGCTTCTCTCTGGTACTATAAGAAAAGAGAAATATAAGACTTTTAAAACCCGTTGTTTCTCTCTAAAGAAAGAAATACATAGCAAACATGACTTAGTTATGCAATAGTGCTGCTGCTTTTTATTTGGTTAAAATATTTTAGTTAATAAGACTAAAATATATGACTACAACAATTTTCATTAGAGAGAGAGATTTCTCCGGGGCTGGTAACGTTAACCTCAGAGAGAGAGAGAGAGAGAGAGAGAGAGAGAGAGAGAGAGAGAGAGAGAGAGAGAGAGAGAGAGAGAGAGAGAGAGAGAGAGAGAGAGAGAGAGAGAGAGAGAGAGAGAGAGATGCAGAAGTTAGAACATAGTATTTTCTCAAGCAGACAGATGTAAACACTCACTGTAATCTGTGTTGCATGTACCTGACAAACTGAACTGTTTGTATTACAGTTGGTAACAGTTTTGATAAAGATAACAGGGCGAGGGCTATATGTGTAACATATATAACTTCACAACAGCAAAATTACTAGTACTAGTAGTAGTAAACAATAATTAAAACTTTTTTTTGCATTAGTGAAAACAATAAGGACACATTCAAAAGGCAGGGTAAGAAAAAAGTGCAATCTTATGCATTTTCAAGTCAAGTTCTTCTTAGGTAGTGCATTACCTTCTCATACCATTACACCTACTAATACCACCTTCTCATACCTTCTCATACAACCTTCTAATACCTTCTCATACCACCTTCTCATACCACCTACTAATACCTTCTCATACCACCTTCTAATACCTTCTCATTACACCTACTAATACCTTCTCATACCACCTTCTAATACCTTCTCATACCACCTTCTAATACCTTCTAATACCTTCTCATTACACCTACTAATACCTTCTCATACCACCTTCTCATACCTTCTCATACCACCTACTAATACCTTCTCATACCACCTTCTAATACCTTCTCATACCACCTTCTCATACCTTCTCATACCACCTACACCTACTAATACCTTCTCATACCAACTTCTAATACCTTCATACCACCTACTAATACCTTCTCATACCACCTTCTAATACCTTCTCATACCACCTTCTCATACCTTCTACATTACCTAGTGATACACATAAAGCATAAGAGCCGTGGAAGGCTCGCCGTCGTCGGGTAGAGTAATCCAATATACAGGTCCAGTCGCTCTTGACCCGGAGCTCCTCGGATGCAATCACCACTAGGGGTCTGACCAGCCTGGATAAGCGTCCAGATAACGTCAGGAACGATGGGGGTACTGATAACTGTAGGACTCGAACCGAACGATGCACAATACCTACTTAGTACTTATACCTTATCATACCTTATATAAAGGCCTCAAGTAAAAAAAAAAACTGCAATCTTATGCATTTTCAAGTAGCAGCCAGCAACTAGCAAATGAAACAATATTCTTCTTGAGGTAGGGCATTTAGACAGCAGAATGACTAAAACAATAATTCAAACTTTTTTGCATTAAGCACACATTCAAAAGGCACTAAAGTGCAAGTACAAAAAAAAAGTGCATTTTCAAGTTAAATTCTTTTTAAATAGGTAGTGCACTTATTCAACGGCCTCAGACTAATCACACATAAGGTGGTGCAAGTAGTGTAATAATGTACTAGCCTAAAGTTTCTTTACAACTTTCAGATTTTTTGCTAGGAACACCAGCATGTCAATGTGCTCCTCTGTAAGCCGTGCCCTTCTTGGACTGCAAATGAGCCCTGACGTACTAAATACACGTTCTGAAGCTGAGCTTGAAGCAGAGATGCACAAATACTTTTTCGCCAGCTGGGCAAGGTGAGGTAAAGTTCTCTCATGTGTCCTCCACCATGCGAGTGGGTCGTCTCCTGCGCTGAGTTCAGGCATCTTTTCATATAAGCGGCACGGTGGTGTAGTGGTTAACACTGTCGCCTCACAGCAAGAAGGTCCAGGGTTCGATTCCCGCTTGGGGACCAGGTTTCCATGATGCCAGTTACCCAGGTGGGGTATCTCCCAGGCCTTTCTGTGTGGAGTTTGCATGTTCTCCCCGTGCTCGCAAGGGTTTCCCCCCCGATAAGATAAACCCAATGGAAAAACATGCACAACAACAAGATCGCTAACGCTGTGGCGTCCTTGACGAAGACGGACAGGAGCACTTGGATTGGTCCCCTGGCGCGGCTCACGTTGACGCCTGTCTGCTCCCGGCTGCCCTTGGGGGGGAAGGGCGACGGGATGGGTTAATCGCAGATACGAATTGCATGCATGCATCGCATGTGTGCCAATTGATGACCTCGGAGCAGGTCCTAAATTATTATTATATATTGTGAACTCGTTTTTTAGTTCAGCCTCTGCGTCCTCTGCATCCTCGCCACCACCATGTTGACCCTTCTTTTCCCCCTGTATGCTGGTTAACAGTCCCTTCAGATCCGTTCTACTTTTCTTCGCTGGTACGCCTGGTAGTGGTAGTGGTTGCATGGCAGTGGCACATGGAGGAGGAGGAGCGGGTGTTTGTCTTCCTGTTTCAGTGCGAGTGTCCATCAGATTTCGTTTGACCTCGTCTCTTAACATAACAAAACTGTCCTTGAACCTTGGGTCGAGAAACGTGGCTGTGTTCAACACCAGCTGCAGAGCCCCGTCGACGTCGTTATATCGTTCGTTGAGATCTGTACCAATATTTTCTTTAAATTCACATTTGAGGAGGCTGTCATTTTCCTCAATGGTCAAAGTTGAAGATAACTTCCAAATTAGGGGCAGGACAGAGGAGAGTGTGGTGTGCTTTTCACCACTAAGGGCATCAGTGAAAGAGCTGACAGGGCTCAATATATCTTTTACAGTCTCAAGAATTGTAATGTCTGAATCTTTAGGCATGAGGTGCCATTTCTTCCGATCGTCGGCTAGAACTGAACAGACCGCTTGCTGCTGTTCCAGAAATCTCGCCACCATTTGATACGCTGAGTCCCAGCGTGTCGGCTCATCATGGATCAGTTTGTGTTCAGGCAGTTGCAACTCTTTTTGCTTCTGCTTCAGCTGTCGGGACATCTTTGGTGACCTGCTGAAGGCAGACACTGTCTTTCTCAGCCTCGACAGTGCTGCAGACACACGGCCTATATCCAGACCCTTGCTAATGGCTAGGTGAAGGTTGTGCCCAAAGCAGGGGACCCATGTGAAGTCCTGCTTAAATGCTTTCTTGTTATTTGAGGCATTATCAGTGGTGATGCCACTGCCAGCCATATTTGACATGTCCAGCTTCCATGTTTCATGTACCATCTCCTCCAACGCCTCTCTCAAACTGTCCCCCGTGTGCTCTGAGTGCAGCCCAACACAGCCCAAACACCAGCTCTGCATGTCCCAGGATTCTGTAATAAACTGCAGAGTTACTGCCATGAATGTGGACGTGGCCCTGCTGGTCCACAAGTCAGTGGTGCATGAAAATAAGGGTTTCCCCCTAAGGCTCTCCATGATTTTGTCTTTTGTTTCATTATATAGGGCAGGGATTTCAGTTGACATGAAGTGGTTCCGTGAAGGAAGGGAATACTTGTTATTTAACTGTCCAAGCAGTTGTCTGAACCCATGTTTCTCAACAGTATAGACAGGGACCTGATCCATGCATATACATTTACATTTACATTTAGTCATTTAGCTGACGCTTTTATCCAAAGCGACTTACAAGTTCTGTACGACAAGCCATCAGGAAGGGCACAACTCTATCAGCTGAGCAACAATGTTCATCAAAGTGTTGAGTGCTACAGTGTAGGTTAGTTTATTAGGACAAGTGCATGACAGTACGGTTAGTTAGGGTTAGATTTTTTTTTTTTTTTTTTTTTTTTTTTTAATTCAGATAATGGTTGAAGAAGTGCGTCTTTAGTCGACGGCGAAAGATTGGACGTGATTCGGCTGTCCTAACTGGGGTGGGTAGTTCATTCCACCATTGTGGGGCAAGGACTGAGAATAGGCGACTTCTCTTTGATGACCCTCCCGGAGCTTGGATAGGAGTAGGTCTGAGGCGGCCAGAAGATGCAGAGCGTAGGGGTCTTGAGGGTGTGTAGTTATGTACTCTGCTACAGCCCTGTTAAGTTTCTTGGCTTCCTTTGAGTTTGCATGATACTTCCTTTGTTGTTCAAGTAATGCTGGTAGGGTAGGCTGCTGTGCTGTTGCTGGTCGATTCTCCTCAGCTTCTCTCTGGTACTATAAGAAAAGAGAAATATAAGACTTTTAAAACCCGTTGTTTCTCTCTAAAGAAAGAAATACATAGCAAACATGACTTAGTTATGCAATAGTGCTGCTGCTTTTTATTTGGTTAAAATATTTTAGTTAATAAGACTAAAATATATGACTACAACAATTTTCATTAGAGAGAGAGATTTCTCCGGGGCTGGTAACGTTAACCTCAGAGAGAGAGAGAGAGAGAGAGAGAGAGAGAGAGAGAGAGAGAGAGAGAGAGAGAGAGAGAGAGAGAGAGAGAGAGAGAGAGAGAGAGAGAGAGAGAGAGAGAGATATTTCTCCGGGGCTGGTAACGTTAACCAACCTCGTGTCGAGTGTAGTATTGTATGACCTCGACATAACGTTTAAACGTAATTTTACTCCGTTTCCATGCGGTAGCCGGCTAGCTAGCATAAGCTAACAGAGGAACGACTAGCAGTAGCTATCTAACGTTAGCTAATAGCTGTAACGTACAACGAATCAGCTGTTGATATGATGCGCCATCAGTAGACAACGTATCTTGTATTAAACTAGAGTTAGTGGTTTAATGCTTCAGTCACAAACCTCTTTCATTTCTTTGTGGAGATCCGCGTGCCGGTCCTTCAGGTGTTTTGCCATATTTGAGGTGTTGGCACCTTTCGTTGGCACTGCCCTGTAACACCGCTTGCAAATGGGCATTGTGACATCTTTAACTTTCCCTTCTGTGTTTACTTCAAAACCGAAGTACTTCCAAACAGCACTTCTGCTGTTTTCTTTATCTTTAAGTTGTGGAGGCGCTGCATCTGCCATCTTAGTTCACTCAGCTAAAATGTTTGCTGAAGAGTGAAGACGCCGACGGCTCGCTCTGTGAGGGGGAGGGCTGGAGGGGGAAGCGTGCTCTGAACAGCTGGAGGGGCAAGCGTGCTCTGAACAGCGTGTCAACAAACTTCCGGTAGAACACTGCCAGCGGGTACCGATACTACAGAAAGTATCGGTATTTCGGGAAATGAGTATCGTAACTGTTTTAAATATTCAGTATCGATATTTATCGATACTTCGATATTTTTGACAACACTAGTATGTAGCATGGAGCAATCATACAATATAGTATGTAGCATGGAGCAATCATACAATATAGTATGTAACATGGAGAAATCATATAATATACTATAAAATGTAGCATGGAGGATTCATACAATATAGTATGTAGCATGGAGAAATCATACAGTATAGTATCTGTTCTGTATGTAGCATGGAGAAATCATACAGTATAGTATGTAGCATGGAGAATTCACAGAAAAGGTTTACTTAGCCTTCCATGGGTCTGTCAAGCTAGCTAGGACAATGGAAGAGTGTGTTTTCTCACTGAACAACCATGAAGGCTAAAGTCTGCAAAGTTAGATTACTATCCTTCCTCTGACTATTTTACTGGTGGTTAAGATTGAAATTAGTCCCAAATAAGGACCCCACTGTTGTTATTTTTGTCATCATTTGGACAACTCACTGCAACAGCTCACCAGTGTTATTCCTTTTCCTTTTGGACATTTGATTTATAGTTGGCTATCACTTTGGGTCTAGAGTGGAATGTCGCTCCTGATGCGCCTAAAATTTATCAATTTGCACTGTTCTGACGGTTGTAATGTGCTCCGTTATTATAGACTTGATTATTCAAAATGGTGGCCAGTAGGGGTGGAACGGTTCACAAAATCGACGGTTCGGTTCGTATCACGGTTTGGGCTAACGGTTTTCGGTTCGGTTCGATATACGTTGTTTTTTATTTAAAAAAAATGTGGGGGCGGTCAGGTGGCGTAGCGGAGATTGCGCTCGTCACCAATGCAAGAGGCTGCGGTCTCGACTCCCGGAGTCAGCATTGCCTTGGCTTGGGCTGATCGCTATACTAACTTGTTTGGCTGGGTTAGGGGGAGGGAAGCCGTGGGTGGGAAACTGGCGTTGTGGACAGCGACGCCTACAGGTCAGGTCTGGGCGCTTGCTCAGCGGAGGCAGGACTTGATGAAGGCAGCGTGACCTCCCACGCGTTACACTTCACCAATGAATGAATAAAACTTTCATTCAATCAATCAATCTGCACGGTGATTGATTGAATGACAATTTTATTAACAGATTGCAGAATGGGTACAATACAGTACGGCTCAATACACACAATTGTTAAGGGGATGCAGACCAGGGAAAGACTTTCGTCTCGTTTACATCAGGGTCCCCCATTTTCAATTCATAATGAATTGTAAGTAAGGGTGCAACTTGCTCCGTGCAATCCATTCTTTGTGGATCTAGCCCAGTGTGTGTGCATTTGTGTGTGTGGGGTATATACTGTATGATCAGTCCTCCAGCTCATCTTCACTCCCCATCAGCACCAGCTCATCTTCCTCATCTCCCCTCTCTCTTGACGACCAGGGGTTAAACCCTGGTCTATGCCTATAATTGTTATTACGGTATAGTTGTTACTTTTATTAAACATTCTGATATTTTCGCGGGTCTCACCGTTTGTCCGGGACAAGTAATATTGACATACAGAGATTGAGAGTTTCCAGTGTGACACTGTGAGGACAGGCACTTTCTGACCAGATGGAATAACATTACTATTCGTTTGGGGAATATAGATATTTATATATTATTATTTTTTTTCACTTGTCCAGTCGGACAAGTTAAATTGTATTATGCTTGTCTGACAATTTTTTTTACTTGTCCCGGACAATAGGACAAGCCTTTTTTTTTTATCCACTTTTTCTCCCATTTTCTATATTTTCTCCCATCCCAATTTCGTATCATCCAATTCAACCCTCCCCTG
Organism: Notolepis coatsorum; assembly: GCF_963971535.1. NCBI lineage: Eukaryota > Metazoa > Chordata > Actinopteri > Aulopiformes > Paralepididae > Notolepis > Notolepis coatsorum. The sequence goes on along the minus strand of NC_140165.1, from coordinate 89,418,684 downwards.
TCACGAACGCTGTTTCTTGCCTCCCACAAGCCGGCTGCAATGTGGACTAAGTCATACATAGCACAAGTCCCCTCCGGTACTTGAGGTAACAGCAGTCGCATCTTTTCACCTGCGCAGCGCGATCTCTCAGTGGCGAGGAGTAACGCGTGGGAGGCTCACGCTGCCCCCGACACCTCCTGATTCTACTGCGCAGGCGCACCAACCGACCTGTAGGAGTCGCTGTCCACAACGCCCGATCCCCACCCATCAGTTTCCCACCCCCTAATACGGCCAATGTGTATTAGTATGAACGACCAGCTAAACTGAAAGCAATGTGGAGCGCTGGGCTCGAACAGGCAAGCCCAGCGTCTCCGTCATTCGTGGCGAGCGCCTTGCCCACTACGCCACGTAGCCGCCACAATAGGACAAGCCTTAATGTCAAGCCCGTCAAGAATCTAGTTCTTTGGTTGACTTTTTTTTTTATTACATTGGATGCCATTTTGTCACAGGAAAGATTTGCCTCTAGGATGGAACCCAGGTATGTAATTTCATCTTTCCTTGTGACAATATTGTCACCCACTGTAACTGAGAAGCCGTCGGTCTTGCTGAGTTTGTTATTTGATCCGAAGAGAATGGACTCTGTTTTATCCAGGTGTAATGATAGTTTGTTATCAGCGAGCCAGGTGCAGATTCTGCCGAGTTCCGAGCTGAGGGATTTTTCAACATGTAACTTGTTCTTGTCAGAGACCAGCAGGGCTGAGTCGTCCGCGAACAGGAACAAGTTGCAGTCACAAGCTGATGACATGTAATTTGCATAAATTAGGAACAGTAGCGGTCCTAGTATGCTTCCTTGTGGAACACCACAGCTCACTGGGAGGGGGGGGGGGGGTAGAGTACCGTTTACGTCCACCATCTGTTCTCTCCCCTCCAGGTAGGATTGCATCCAGCTCACTGATAGACTATCAAAACCAATTGCTTTTAGCTTGTCCCCTGTAAATATCCTAACCCAACCCCCTCCAATGTACAGTCATTTACCTAGTATGGTTTTGTCAATAGTTCAATGTACAATTGTGTTTGTTTGTACAGTGTCTCCTCCCCCCCCCCCCCTCAATGTACAGTGTTACTTGTTTATACAGTGTGCCCCCCGGCCCCCCCCCCCCCCCCCCCCAACCACCTCCAATGTAAATTACCCAGTATGGTTGTCAATATCCCAATGTACCCAACCCCCCCCACCCAACCTCCTCCAATGTACAGTTTCTACGTCAAATGTATATACTCCCTTTTCTTGACTCCTTCTGTATCACAAACAGTACTGTATTTGCAAATCTGGTATGTCATAAATGTATAGATGTAGCAGTACTGACTATCTGTATGTCATGTATGTCATATATGTCTATATGAATTGAAAATGGGGGACCCTGATGGAAACAAGACAAACGTCTTTCTCAGGTCTGCATCCCCTTAACAATTGTATGTATTGAGCCGTACTGTATTGTACCCATTCTGCAATCTGTTAAATAAAGTTTTCATTCATTCATTCAATCAGAATGGAGTGATTGACAGTGTCGAAGGACTTTTGTAGGTCCAGCATGACCATGCCGCATTATTTGCCAGCGTATCACCTCTTGTTTGATGTGGTCGTTCAAATAGAGAAGGCATGTGTCAGTGGAATGAATGAATGAATGAATGAATGAATGAATGAATGCATGAATGAATGAATGAATGAATGAATGAAAACTTAATTTTTTCCCAGACTGCATCCCAATCAAAATCTATATCCAACTCAGGGATATCCTTTCTCCAAATCGTATCTAGGGGTAGGTCCTTATATGAGGACATAAGTAAGTGCAGATAAAAGTCAGAGACGAAGCCTCTCGATGTCTCCCTGTCATAAAATAATTTGTGAAACCGGTGTCGCTCTAGTGGAGTGTCCTATGGAACGCCATGAGCCTTCAGAGCTGCTCTCATTTGTAAAGAAAAGAAAAAGGAGTTTCCGGGGAGATCATATCCGTTGGATAGATCCTGGAAAGATCGGAGACCAGAGTCATCAAAGATATCCCCCAATGTATGGATGCCTTTCCCTTCCCATCTAGGGTATCTAATGGGTCGTTGTCCAATAAGGAGCAAATTGTTATTGAATAGGGGGGAATGCGTGTGCCATTTATGGCGGTTAGTACATGCTTTCTGGGTGTCACGCCAAATCTGGATCACATGTGTGATCAGAGGGCCAAATCGTAATTGAAATGTTGGTATACACGATATCTTGAAGTCTATGTGGGGACACCATCTTCTCCTCCAATGGTCGCCAGGACACGGCTGCTTGAGCGTCAAACCAAGTGATGAGAGGTCTCAAAGAGTAAGCTTGAAAATAATATTTGAAGTCTGGAAATGCTAAACCCCGTCGATTTTACTCCTCTGTGCAGTGGATCACTTTAAGCGTGGCCGTTTGTTGTTCCAGACAAATTTATATGCAGCAGAGTGCAGTTTTTGCCAGTAACCAACAGGGGGAGATAACGGTAGCATGGAGCTGATAAAATTTATTCTGGGTAAAACATTCATCTTAATTATTGAGGCACGGGCCTGTAATGAGTTTTTAAATTTGGACCACCTGTTAAAATCATTCGTAATTCTGTCACCCAAGCTGGATTAGTTATACTTTACTGTCTGGTTAATAGTTAGGAATATTTCAATCCCAAGACATTTAAAGTGCTCTACCATGAGTATATTTGCTGGGAGGATGGTTGCCTTCGCAGTCTCATTGAGTGGAAGGAAGGCTGACTTTGGCCAGTTGATCTTAAATCCAGATAGACTGCCAAAATCATCTATTACTTGGAGAAGATGAGGTAGAGAGACGGCGGGGTTCTGCATAAATAGATGTACATCATCTGCGTATAAGCTGATATGGTGATGTGTGCCCTTAATTGACACAGGGGATATAACCTGGGATTGTCTTATGTACTGAGCTAGAGGTTCGAGTGATAAAGCAAAGAAGAGGACAACCCTGTCTAGAAGAGCGCGAGACAGAGAAGAGTGGTGAGCAGAGTTTCCCTGTTAAGATCATGGCCGAAGGCCCTGTGTAGAGAACTTTGATCATGTGAATGAACCCCTCACCTAACCCCATCCTTCTAAGGACTGCCCATAAATATGACCACTCCAATCTGTGAAAGGCCTTCATCGCGTCTAAGGACATGACAGCCGTAGGGGTTGCGACATCCTTGCTGGCATCAATCACGTGCAGTAACCGTCTGATATTATCCGTGACCAGTCGGCCTCTTATAAAGCCAGTCTGATCGGGGTTAACCAGAGATGTCATATGCTTCTGAAGTCGGATGGCTAGCACCTTAGCATATAGCTTGAGATCGGCTCTGAGGAGACTTAAGGGTCTATAGCTGCCACATTCGGTGGGATCCTTATCTTTCTTGAGTAGGACAGATATAAGTGCCATATTGACATCCCTGGAAAAATTGCCCTCTTCGACTGAGTGTAAAATCATTGAAAGTAATAAGGGACCAAGTACATCCCAGAACGCAGTATAGAGTTCCGGTGGAATGCCGTCCCAACCAGGAGCCTTGCCCGGCTGCATGTCAGCAATTGCCTCCCTGAGCTCATCTAGTGTGATAGGTTCAGCTAACCGTTTAGCGTCATCCTCTGAGATTCGTGGTAAGTTAATTTGACTAAGATAGTCCTCCAGCTTGGTATGATCATAGACCACTTCTGACTCGTACAGGTTGGAATAAAACGAGCGAAATGTATCGTTGATTTTGTTGGGGTTGGTGGTTATCTCCCCCTGTTGGTTCTTAATAGCAGGGATATCTGCAAATTGTTCACTGGCCCGTATCTTCATATCCAGTAGGTGACTAGGTCTAGAGCCATGAAAGTATTAGTGTTGTCTCAGGGCTGTACGCTAAGCTTTTTCACTAGGGGCACACTTGCCCCTAAATGAGAAATTTAGGGGCAAAAAATATTTTTTAGGGGCAAATTTTTTAATAACAATTTTACCATTATAGTGAAAAAAAATATGTTCCTCCTGCCTCATTACTGTGGTCCTTTTATTTAACATTTAAGTGCTTTTGTTGTCAGGTTTGTATCTTTTATAATGAACCAACTGAACTTCGTATTACCACAGCTGCAAACATTTCTTCTTTCATTGATAACGGTGTATTAACAGTGTTCATAGTCAGTATCTGCTGCACACTGCAACACAGCTCTAAGACATACACTAAATCATGCTCTCTGTTTCTCTTTCTCCCTCTCTCTTCCACACACACAGTCACACACACACACACACACACACACACACACACACACACACACACACACACACACACACACACACAGAGCTCCCTCCCCGGGCCCCTGTCCTGTAAGGTATTGGCTTGTGTTGCTACACGGACACATTTGAATGTTGCACCATGGTACTTCCTGGCTTACAGAGTACAGACCATAGATACAGACTAGTAAACAAACACTCCGTCTCTTATTATATGTGAACTAAAGAGTACAAGGTTTACACAACAGCCCCCACCCCTTGTTTTATTGTATTTGTACCTGTACTACCTGCTGTCAGCTGTTTATCTCTCTCTGTGAGCTTGATTAGCTAGCGTTAGCTCACGTTAGCTAGCGTTAGCTCCGCGGCTAACCCTGAACTAAATCAATGACTAGGTTCTAAAGCATTTCGAGTAGTTTTCACTGCACATAGAAGTAGCCAAACAGCGGGAGCATTTCGGGAGTATATAACCAAAACCCAGGCAATTTCGAGCCCTTGGCTTGCCTTAAGGAATCAAATAGTCTGCCATTAGCTACATGCTAACATGCTAACGTTATAACGGTCGGGAAAACCTGGCAGCGATAAGGGAATTGAAAGTCACAGGCACGCGATTCCAGGTGCCTGTGACTTTCTATGAAGAAATGAGCTATGAAGAAACATTACTTTTCTAGCTAAATCAGACAGTCAGCCAGTCTATCAGAGTGAGTGCTCAGCCTTGGATAATTTAGGAGTGAAATGCGAATGCAAGGCTTGAAATCACTACTCGCAAGCCCGCCCCCAAATATTATTTACCAATCGCAACGGCCAATTAAAGGGGCAATTCGCGATAATCTCATCGCAGTGTACAGCCCTGTGTCTTGTTCTGTGCATTTGAAATTCAGACTGTTGTCTTAAAATGGAGTTAATCTCCTTTTTCACCACCTTAATTTGGAGCTCCAGTCGGCTAGAGTAGCTGTGCTGCATAGAAGACATCATTGTTTTATGAAGCTCTTCCAATTCTACTAACTTGGAGAGACGACCCTTGCGGAGATTGGAAGCAAATAGAGTGGTGTTACTTCTAATAAACCCCTTAACCGAATTCCATAAAATTCTGGGGTCCTGTAGCGATCCAGCATTAAACTGCAAGAATTCGATGAGCTTCTCCTTAAATTGTAGGTTAAATTCCTCGTTCTTCAGCAGCGTTGAGTTAAAGCGCCATCTAGGGGCACGAGACATCATTTTGCTGAGCGAACCCTTAAGGAGGATGTATTTGTGGTCTGACAGTGCAATGGGCCTCAAGTCAACGTCAAAGCTATCGAATAGCCTAGAGGAAGAAAAAACATAATCAATTCTGGAAAAAGTTTTATGTCTCGCTCGGTTGGGTTAAGTAACCGCCATATATCGGTAACCCCTGTGTCTTTAGACCAGTCACGTAGGGCCGCGGTAGTTTGCTTCTGGTCGTGGGTTTCAGCATCACCGGATTTATCAATCAATGGATCCCAAATGGCATTGAAATCAGCACCCACTATAAATGAGTACTCAGGTAGTTTCAACATCTCTGTAGTGAGTACAGTATAAAAGTACGCGTCATACACATTAGGGGCATAGGCGGCTATAAGAGCAATTTTCCTGTTAGAGTATTCCATCTTCGCAATAGTAATTCGGCCATCTGCATCAGACCACACGTCCAATAATTTAATATTCAACTTTCGCTTAGCTACTATGGCTACTCCACGAGACTTAGTGCTAAAAGAAGAGGAGCTTATGTTATGATAAAATTTGTTTGCAAGTCTTGCACTGTCAGCCTTTAAAAGATGCGTTTCACTCAGCAAAGCCACGTCCACCTCCTGCCTTTTCAACCATGTTAGTACACTTGTGCGTTTATGTGGAATATTAAGACCCCCTGTATTCCAGATCAAGATGTTTAAATTAGCCATAGTCCAACCAGTTTGCAGTATGACTGAACGTGATTCCCTTGAAGTAGAGCACCACAACATATACACATCCCCACGCTAAGGTCCTGTTGGGCGAGAGCAAACACATAATAGAGCGAGTCACAAGAAATGAAAAACAAAAATCCCCGTATCCCCCCCTCCCCTCCCCCCTATCAAATATCTTGTCCGATGTCGATCAAACATCATTTGGCACAGCAACCACAACCACATTACGTAACTTAACCATTCTAACCAAAATTGTAACGATTTAGAAATAGGGGAACACCCCTTCGCTCAACAGAGAATAAATCTATATAGAGCTCAGTGCATAGAACATTATGCAGACGATAAAAGCACCTGAAACACAGTTTGTCCGAGTTAAACTTGAGTAAAGTGAAGTACTGGACATTTATACTCTGGGTAGCGACCATTATTTTGTGCAGATTTGGTAGGGATCTGAGAATAGAAGTTGAGGAGAGAGTGCCCAGGTATAATTTCTCGTAGGCTAATTGGGATGAATTCTTGGAGGCGGCCCGAAAGTTGATAAGAGAGATTGACTCTGAGGGGAATGTAGACAGGTGGAATGCTTCTCTTAGTGAGATGATCCATAAGGCAGCGCAGGACACAATTCCTATGAAGAAGGATCCCAGAGCTAGAATGTTGGTTCCCTGGTGGAGTAAAGAGTGTGATGTAGCTGTAAGGAATAGGAATAAAACATATAGGAAGGTGAGACATTATCCAGGGTTGTGTCATGCAGTAGAATATAAGAGGTTAAGGGGAGTAGCAAAAAGAGTTATTAAATATGCTAAAAAGAGTAGTTGGAGGAAGTTCTGTGAAACACTAGGCCCTGAGACTTCTGTGAGGCAGTTGTGGGCAGTTGTACACAGAATGTCAGGAATATATAAGAAAAACTCGATTCCAGTGATTCAGAAGGGTGGGGTAGAAGCAGTTATATTATCAAACTGGCCAATCGCGTCTCGTTCTGCCATTATGAGATATCATCTCCAGCACCTACTGTGCGCGTGAAAAATTGCACATGCACCTCACTTGCACGTGACCATGCCTACTCCCGTGCGTGCCTCTACAAGACACAGGAAGTGGTCACGTCTAGTAGTACTCATCAGACCAAACTTGAGCCCATATACCGTCTGCAGAAACGAGCTCTAAAAATAATCAGCCGTGTTCAACGAAGTAATTCTTCTCAGCCTCTATTCCATATGTTAGGTATACTCAGTGTTTATCAAGTGAATCATCTTCAGATTGGTTTATTTGTGCATAGTTCTTTAAACAGAGCCCTTCGCCCTTTTTTTGATGACATGTTTGCCCACAATCACCAAATTCATAATTACCCCACACGTAGTTCCTGTTTGCTTAGACCACCCCTTTCCCACACTTCCCAATCTCAGTTTTGTTTGCTCTACCGAGGGTCAAAGTTGTGGAACTCTTTGCCTCCACATATTTTGGATTTTTTTTTCTGAAATTCAAAAGAGCACTGAAATCTCATCTCCTAGATCACCAATATTTCCCATATCGACTTCCTTTACAAACTGTGGTCTGATGGCTTGTTGTATTTTGTTATTGTATTTTCGTTTTATTATATATTCTTCCTGTCATTAGTTGTTTTCTCTATACCAGAAATCGTATGGCACGGGTGCCTGCTTCGGTGTCTATGTAGACCTGCTTGTGTGTGTTTGTTTGGGGAGGGGGGGGGGGATTTTATATTTTATCTTGATATAATATCAGTGTAATTTTGCTTTCTGGTGAATGCCACATGCAAGCCCCTAGAGGGTTTTTAGGCAATTCTCCTACACATCCCTTGTGGATTATATTGTATTATATATGTAATTGTTTTTATATGTGTAAATAAACAAACAAACAAACAAACCAGGTGGAACGTTGTTATGAAGCAAAGGGAGAACTTACGCAATGTTGGACTTTCGCCAGAGGTTCGCCAGCCCCAGGACCCTTCTCGGCACGTCCGGACGGAACGTCGGTCCTATTCTGAACTTTCCTCGTCTCTTGGCAGTGGACCGATGGACTACGCGCGGCGTTTGGCAGTCGAGCCACGCCGTGCTCAGGTAGGACAGACAATGCCAGGCATTGGTACTAGCATATTCAATACTATTCGTTGTCTCGTGAGACAACCGGGCTATGTATTGGTGCGGGGGGCTGGGTATTTGGATAAATGTGATCATCATGACTCGTTGTTGAATGTTTTTCCAATTATCCTGGCGCGCACAGCTACTGCTAATGCTAATGTTTTTGGGGCGCCGTTCCCATGTGTCCCGCCGGGACTGTCTCCAGTTTTCCCTCCTCTTAACCATTTCATTGCTGACGGTCAATCAGTGTCTAATGTTGGGGATTTGGCTGAGGCTTATTTACCCTTTACACGGGTGGATGGTCTGACGACAGGGCCCAGGACAGGTGTGCCGTGCTTAGAAAAGCAGGTGGCATTGGTTCTTTGCCCTGGCATGGTAGAACGGTATCCCGCCTGGAAGCCGACGCCAGAGGGCGAGTCGGCCCGGCAGGTAGCTGAGTGGGCTGATGAAGCTTATACCGCCGCAGTACAGAATTTAGCATTTCTGTCAAAAATGGTGTCGGTGGTGGGGCCTTAGGGCCAGCCGATGTCAAAACCATTGCGCAAGGTTTTGAGGTTATTCAGCTTTTGACCCAGCCGCAAGCTATAACTGCAGGGAGGGCTAGGATGCTGTCGACGCTTGTTCACAGGCATCTTTGGTTGGAGCAATCTCCCCTTGAGGAGAGGAGAGTTCTCCTCCTCAGGGCTCCCCTCTCCGCAGATGGACTTTTTGGTCTGTCCACGGAGGCGCAGGCGGTATTTGACCTGGGCTCCATGGCGCCTCACACCACGCAGCCAGAGGTGAGAGCACGGCCTCGCCAGCGGCTGCGGCGAGGCCCCCGACCGGCGGCCATGTGTCACCCGCCTGGGATAACCTGGACACAAATAGAACAGGTTGTTACGGTGCCGACAGCCTCGGCGGCCGAGGGATCGGCTATATTAGATGGGCACACCCTGAAAAACCGTTGCCATCTAGCTGTGTCTAGCACGCTCTCCGGTTACTCCCCCCCGCTACACTACAGGACTCAAGGCTCTGAATTGTCCCCTTTGGCTGCGGGCCGCATTCTTCCAGTTAAGCGCAAACGGCCCCACATATCGCTTCTCATGGAGACAGGGGCTGACACCCAGTTGCTAGCTAGGCCTGGGTCTGTCTATGAGAATGCGGTGCTGTCAGGAGGCTCCCACACCACACGTCCTGTGTTTGGTGAGCCTGGTGTTGTATCTGTTGACGGAGCAGGGTTCCCTGTATCTAAACAATTTTGTCAGAGGGGGAACCCTAGGCCCAGGAGGTCGCAGCGCGGGTTCCCCCAGCCCCACCCTTGCCAGGCCGGGTATTACGTTAGTGCCTCCGCCGGCCGGACTTCCGGCGGTGGTCAGTCAGGCACGCGTAATTTGGGTGGTAGTAATATCACTACAGGGCTACGGTGTGTAGGGACTCACCCTATGGGGCAGCGTGGGGACTACACACCATGCATGTCCAGCTGCAGAGCAGGCTGTCCCCAGCAAGCTAAGCCGGGAAGATGCTCAGCGGGGGAGCCTCTTTCACCAGGGGTGATGGTCGCTCCCCCCGTATCAAACCGGCCCTTTCTGTCGGGGTCCCCTCTTGGGTGCGATTGCCTCGTTGGTAGAGTCAGGGTGCGATATCCCGGCTCCGCGAGACACTCTGCTTGCGCGGTTGGCGAGACCAGGGTTGACAATGCACAGCGGGAGGGACCGGGCCACCTATCTACGATTCCTAGCAGACCAGCGCCAGTTGGTTGCGGGGGCGCTTTGGGATTATCACCACGTATGGTTACAGAAGTGCCATATGTCGGTGTGGATGGAGAGAACGCTGAGGGCGGGGCTTGTGTTGCAGTTTGCACACCCCCACCCTCCGTTTTCGGGTTTGGTACAGACTCGATTGTCAGGGTCCGCGGCAGTGACAGCCCTGGCCGAAGAGATTCGTTCTCTGGTGGCGAAGCAGGCCGTCGTCGTGGTCCCATGGGAGGACGCGATGAGTGGTGTTTACTCCCGGTATTTTCTGGTGCCCAAGAAATCGGGAGGTGTCAGACCCATACTGGACCTGTCTGCGTTCAATCGGTTGATTGTGGCAAGAAGGTTCAGAATGTTGACCGTCAAACACCTGTTAAGCGCTGTCAGAGTGGGAGACTGGTTCACCTCCATAGACCTGAAGGATGCGTATTTTCACATCCCGATCTTCCCTCCTCACAGGAGATACCTACGCTTCCTGTTTCAGGGCATAGCGTACGAGTACCAGAGGCTGCCGTTCGGCTACTCTCTGGCTCCTCGCACATTCACCAAGTGTGTGGAGACCGCGCTGGGACCTCTGCGTCGTCAGGGGATACAAATTTTATTCTACCTCAACGACAATCTGGTCCTCAGCCGGTCAGAGGAGATCGCCAGGTCTCATACCAGGCAGGTGGTGGAATTCCTCACCAGTCTGGGTTTAGCTGTGAACTGGAAGAAGAGTACCCCTCTTCCCAGTCAACAGGTGGAGTACTTGGGCTTGGTTCTAAGCTCAAGGTCTATGAGGGCAACCCTCTCAGAGCGGCGGCGAGAGGATATTCTTGGCGCGCTCGGGAGGTTCCATCCTGGCAGGACAGTTACGGCACTGTCCGTGATGCGCCTGCTCGGTATGATGGCATCTGCTCAACCTGTGGTCCCTCTTGGCCTCCTCTTCATGAGGAGGATACAGAGGTGTTTTTTCAGTACGAAAATAGACCCTGTGAGAGACAAGTGGAAGCGGCTGAAGGTTCCCGTGTCTATACTGGGGGATCTCAACCACTGGGGGCCCTGGGGCCCTCACCAGCGGGGTCTTCATGGGCAGCAGGCTATCACACGTCACAGTCTTCACCGACGCCTCCCTCACGGGATGGGGGGGACGTGTTGGACCGTAGCAGTAGGGGGCAGCTGGCATGACCATGCTGCCCGGTCTGCACTACATATCAATGTGTTGGAATTGAAGGCAGTGCTTCTAGTCCTCAAGCGGCTCGGCCACCTTGTGGTGGGCGAGCATGTTTTGATCAGGACGGACAACACGACGTCAGCGTCGTATATCAACAGACAGGGAGGAGTACGCTCCCCCCGTCTACACCGGGCGGCGGTCGAACTCTGTAGTCAGACAGGTCTGGGACCAATTCGGGGAGGCCGCGGTGGACCTGTTTGGCTCTCCACATCCCCGGCAGGGAGAATGTGGGTGCAGATGTGATGTCGCGGGCGGTCCTCACCCGGACGAATGGGGACTACGTCCAGACATAGTCAGACAGGTCTGGGACCGATTCGGGGAGGCCGCGGTGGACCTGTTTGCGAGCAGACAGTCCCACCAGTGCCCCTTGTGGTTCTCGGTCAGTCGGAAGGACAACCCCTCTCTGGGAGTGGATGCCTTCTCGATGTATCCGTGGCCGCCCCTGGGATTCTGTATGCGTTCCCCCCATACATCTGATAGCTCAGCTGTTGGAGCAGGTACGTCAGGAGCGCAGGACTTTGATCCTGGTCGTGCCGGACCGGGGCACAGCTGTGTGGTTCCCGGCCCTGATTCAGCTCTTGGTGGCCCCGCCGTGGCCTGTTCCGTGGTCACCGCGGGCCCTCTCTCAGGCACGCAGAACTCTGTTTCTGCCTCCTGTTCTGGGGCAGCCTTTAATGGTTTGGCTGCTGAAAGGGTGAATCTGGAGGGGATGCGTCTCAACCCTACTGTGGTTAACACCATCCAGAACACGCATGCTCCGTCCACTACCGTGGTTTACGCAGGGAAGTGGCGTATGTTTCAAGAGTGGTGTGAGGTTGGGGACCTGGACCCGGTGTCATGCCCCCTGGACTCGGTTCTTTCCTTCCTCCAGTCTATTCTGAATAGGCTGTCGGCCTTGACAGTGAAGATGTACGCCGCAGCTATATCTTCTTGTCATCTGGGCTTTGAGGGCAGAACACTGTTCAGCCATCCTCTCGTGAGATGTTTCCTGCTTGGCGCACGGCGTCTCAAGCCTGTGGAACGTTCTCTGTCTCCGAGTTGGGACCTCCAACTGGTCCTGGGACGGTTGTCGGAGGCCCCGTTTGAGCCTCTTGAGCAGGCGCCATTGGATCGACTGTCCTTTAAGACCGCGTTCCTTTTGGCCATCACCTCCGCTAAGCATGTGGGTGAGCTGTGTGCTCTCTTGGTGCGGTCAGAGTGCCTGTCTATTCGGGCCGGTTTGATTGATTAATTGATTGAAAACTTTATTAACAGATTGCAGAATGGGTACAATACAGTACAGCTCAATACACACAATTGTTAAGGGGATGCAGACCAGAGAAAGACTTTCATCTTGTTTACATCAGGGTCCCCCATTTTCAATTCATCAGGACATATATGACATACATGACATACAGATAGACAGTACTGCTACATCTATACATTTATGACATACCAGATTTGCAAATACAGTACTGTTTGTGATACAAAAAGAGTCCAGAAAAGGGAGTATATACATTTGACGTAAAAACTGTACATTGGAGGAGGTTGGGTGGGGGGGGTTGGGTAGGAGGGGTTGGGGGGGGGGGAACACTGTACAACTGTACAAGCAAAACTGTACATTGGAATATTGACAAAACCATACTAGGTAAATTACTGTACATTGGAGGGGGTTGGGTTAGGACATTTACAGGGGCCAGTTTCTAATTGCAGTCTCCCGTAGGTGTTCTTTGAGAGTGATTTTGAAAGTGGGTAGTGATCCACATTCCTTTACAGCTTTGGGTAGGGCGTTCCACATTGATGTGGCATAATTGCGAAACGTGTTTAGTCCCTTATTTGAGCCGAATCTGGGTTTGACATGATTTGTGGAGCTCCCTCTGGTGTTGTGATCGTGGTATTCACTGACCTTTGGGAAGTATTTTGACATGTACATGGGTACCTTGGTCGTGTAGTGTATCTTGTAGACCAGGCCCATTGCAAGTTGTTGTACTCTGTCGTCTACTCTAAGCCATCCTAGGTTGTCGAAGTGGGCAGGGGTGAGGTGGGTTCTAGGAGTAAGGTCAAGCAGTAGTCTGACCAGTTTGTTTTGAGATGTTTGTAATTTTGTTTTTAGCGCCTTTGAGGTGCTTTGGTACCATGAGGTGCAAGCATAGTCGTAGTACCCCTGAATGAGTGCTCCTGCCAGAGTCTTCAGGGTGTTCTTGTTTACCAGAGAGGAGATCCGGTACAAGAATCGAGTTCGTTGGTTGACTTTTTTTATTACATTGGATGCCATTTTGTCACAGGAGAGATTAGCCTCTAGGATGGACCCCAGGTAGGTAATTTCATCTTTCCTTGTGACAATATTGTCACCCACTGTAACTGAGAAGCCGTCGGTCTTGCTGAGTTTGTTATTTGAACCGAAGAGAATGGACTCTGTTTTGCCCATGTGTAATGATAGTTTGTTATCAGCGAGCCATATGCAGATTCTGCCTAGTTCCGAGCTGAGGGTTTTTTCAACCTGTAACTTGTTCTTGTCAGAGACCAGCAGGGCTGAGTCGTCCGCAAACAGGAACAAGTTGCAGTCACAAGCTGACGACATGTCATTTGCATAAATTAGGAACAGTAGCGGTCCTAGTATGCTTCCTTGTGGAACACCACAGCTCACTGTGAGGGGGGGGGATAGGGTACCGTTTACCTCCACCATCTGTTCCCTCCCCTCAAGGTAGGATTGCATCCAGCTCACTGATAGACTATCAAAACCAATTGCTTTTAGCTTGTCAATCAGAATGGAGTGATTGACCGTGTCAAAGGCCTTTTGTAGGTCCAGCATGACCATGCCGCAGTATTTGCCTGCGTCCACCTCTTGTTTGATGTGGTCATTCAAATAGAGAAGGCATGTGTCAGTGGAGTGGGATGTTCTGAAGCCAGATTGGAATTCGTAGATTAGATTTTTTTCCGCTAGGTACTTTTCGACCTGTTCGTAGACTATTTTTTCCATTACTTTCGAGATGGAGGTGAGAATAGAAACAGGGCGGTAGTTGCCTGGGTCTAATTTGCTGCCCTTTTTGTGCAGAGGGGTCACCCTCGCAATTTTGAAGTCCTTGGGGACGTGTCCCTGTTTTATGGAGAGGTTTATTATGTGTGTGATGATTGGTGTGATGGCGGCTGCTGAGTCTCTGAGGAATTTGGAGGGGATGTTGTCATGGCCAGTGGCCTTGTTAGGTTGGAGGGCGCTCAGTTTATTGAGTACCTCATCTGTTGTTACCATTTCCAGCTTGAAGTCGTCCTTGCGGACCCCTAGGTTTTTGTAGAAAGCTACTATGTGTTCTACCCCATAAAGCCCTGAGTGGGAGGGTAGTTTGTTTACCAGTGTTGTGGCTATGTTTGTGAAGAAAATGTTTAAGTAATTGGCTACATCCAGCTTGTCTGTGATGAGCGTGTTGTCAGTTTTTATGTTTATGTTTGAGAATCTGGTTTTAAGTTTTTTACTGCATCCTAGTTGATTATTGAGTAATTTCCAAAGTTCACGTGGTTTGTTTTTGTTTTCCTCAGTTTTGTCATTGATGAAATTCTTTTTTGCAGTTTTGATCATGGAGTTTACGTCGTTTCTTAGTCTGTTTCTTTCTAGTTTGAGTTCAGTCACGTGGGCTTGGAGTTCACTGCTCGTGCTTTTAGTAAGCTTTGACTGACTTTTACGAAACTCAGAGCATTTTTTGTCTCTGGTTTTCATAGCGGCCAGTATTTCGGAGTGCATCCACGGCTCAGCGCGATTTTTTACCCTGGTGGTTCTTAGGGGGGCCATGTCGTTTAGTATTGCTGAGAATTTGGTTTTGAAACCAAGCCATGTTTCGTCAACCAGTGTACCATTGAGTTCATCAGAAGACGAAGAAGTAGCTGTGTTGTGTGTATGACAAGAGAATTAAGTATCAACCTGTAAAGCCCCATATTGAGCTGGAAATAAAGCATCACACACAAAAGAAACGCTCCTCATTCTTCCCTACAGTACTCCATGACGGATCGCTACAATACGTTTGAAAGTGTGAATATGAATGAATGATATGCAAGTCCTCCTGTGCAGGGTTCAGTAGTTAAAGTCTATTGATTTTAACAGTTCTCCAGCTGTTGTTATTATACATGATTTGTTATAACTTTGTTTGAATGCTTAGTTTGTTGTTTTAATGTGCAAAACAACCCTTTTTCCAATAGCTTCTGTGTGATTTAGACCTGTGCAGAATCGTTCCTTTTATTTTGAAAAAGTACCACCGGAAGTATTATTGTTGTTCCTAGCGTCGGCAATAGGGTATATCTGCAGAGCCGCAAGCCCAACGTCTGGGCGGGGCTTCGTGGCTTGGACTAGGTTTGAGGAGGGTATTCGTGGCTTGGACTAGGTTTAACTGTGCATGGGCGGGGCGTCGTGGCTTGTACCTTGTTTTGCACTACTGCGCATGCGGATGAGGGGGGAGGGGGCTCGCTCGCTCGCTCTCTCTCTCTCTCTCTCTCTCTCTCTCTCTCCTTGTTTACAACATACACAACATCGTCTTGTGTTACATTTGTGATTGATTGATTGAAAACTTTATTAACAGATTGCAGAATGGGTACAATACAGTACAGCTCAATACACACAATTGTTAAAGGGATGCAGACCAGAGAAAGACTTTCGTCTTGTTTACATCAGGGTCCCCCATTTTCTGCATCCCCTTAACACATCCTGTGCCAAAAACGGCGTACAACGTGTTTCAAGGTCATGCTAATTCTGCCATTCCACGGCGTACAACGTTATTGAGATCATATTTCATTTTTTGCCATGGTATTCATTATTCCCTCACGGAGCCTGGTCTGATACAGTGGGAGCCTGCACAACTCTGCAACGCTTCAATACTGTCGCCTGGTGGATGATCGGCGAGTTACAACCGGAAATGGATCTCTGGAGATCTCCGTGCATCTGGCAAATGCGTCCGCCACTCACATATTGTTGCGGCACTCTAGACACACGTCCGTGTGTAGCGATCGCTGCCATAACGCAATAATCAATATGATTTGGGCGTTTATTATGATTATACAAACTGGAAAAGGATCTAGGAGATCGCCGTCAAATAAGTGGGATCTCTTTCCTCCAGGCTCATCTGCGAATGGTAAGAGGACGCTGACGTCATTTACAGCGAGTTTGTCTATTATTATTAATGCAAACTGCTCTGATCAATATATCACCCATACTACATAAAGCATTTACTGACGATCACGGAATTATAAATGACCCCCCCCCCCGTTCATCCGCGCATGATAAGTCATAACGTTTAGGATCATGTACAGTTGAAATTTTTAATATAGCGTGTATCGCCAACAAACGGCAGTTGATAATCTATATATGCGTTTATGCCTATAACTCACGTTCTAGGAATTACTGCAGAAAACGATAAAAACATATTTATATTCTAGGCGGTATTTTCGTATGAATCTATGAATGAAAAAGTATAACGTTCCTACATCCTGAACAATAGATAATCGATGTTGAATGGGCCATAGTAATGTCAATTTAGCAATACAATTAAAAAAGTTATAGCCCTGCAAAGAAGGTGAACATATCCATAGGCTTAGACTGGTGGCAGTGATCATACATTGATGGATATAAGCGTGGCAGTTAATGTGTTAACAATTGTGTGTATTGAGCTGTACTGTATTGTACCCATTCTGCAATCTGTTAATAAAGTTTTCAATCAATCAATCACAAATGTAACACAAGACAATGTTGTGTATGTCGTGAGAGAGAGAGAGAGAGAGAGAGAGAGAGAGAGAGAGAGAGAGAGAAAGAGAAAGAGAGAGAGATTCATTCATCATTCATTCATTCATTCAGAGAGAGAGCGAGCGAGCGAGAGAACCCCCCCCCCCTCATCCGCATGCGCAGTAGTAGTGCAAAACAAGGTACAAGCCACGACGCCCCGCCCACGCACAGTCAAACCTAGTCCAAGCCACGAAATACCGCCTCAAACCTAGTCCAAGCCACGAAGCCCCGCCCAGACGTTGGGCTTGCGGCTCTGCAGATATACCCTACTCAGCGTCGGAACACTGGTGTCTTGAGAGACGACGCCATCATTACCGTATTGCAGAAGATCATTTGGAAAAATGCTTGGTCAAACCCCTGCATTAAACGACGTTTAATAAACGTCTAAACTAACATAATCGGGAACCGCTCGTTCCTGTAATCCTAGTGATTTTAGACAATCGTGGGATCAAAGTTGTGATAATCGACCTAGCAGGATATTTCTACCTGTTCGGAGTAAGTTATGCTCTTCTTTCTCGACGATGGTGTAAATATGCAGATTGTACAAATTCTCAGCTTTCTTGTGAGAGTGTTTTACCTTAATTAATTTCAAACCACAAAACAACGATGTTGTTTATAGCACGACCGTCATTCAACACGTATCATATATCTTTATACACAACTCGGTGGGTCTTTCTAATCGATCCCTCCCATAGAATTCGGTCGGTCCCAGTCGGAAATGTCCGAGTTTACCACCAGGAAGGTGCACTCGAACGGTCGACCAAATTGTAAACACAGGTTCCATGATACCCGAGTTTACAAGTTGTGACGTTCACTGACCCTTCTCGTGCAAATATACTTTATCAACATGGAGTATCATCAGACATCATCAGAAATATTATGTTGACTTGGCATGCTGGGATTCCTCAAATCTGCTGAAACCACCTGCATCAAGAAAGAAATGTTGAATATTATGGATGAATCTGGTACCTTGCATCCGATCGGTGCTGACTGTATGGCCGTCACCTATCCAGCAGCACCCGTACTATACCACGCTGTAATATGATAAATACCGTCCTAGCCCCTTTCGTGACTGCTGATTTGTTTGAATACAGCAGTCACTGGCTTGAGCTAACTGAAACATTCACTCTGAAGCACTGGTTAATTACGAACTGTTTGTTCTAAATTTATCACAGAGAAATGTCAAAGGTACTCACAGTTGCACAAGGGGTTCACACACAAAACCGGGGTGGTTTGAAAGCTCGGCGTTGCTAATAAACATTTTAAATATTTTTTATAAACTGGTCAACACTGCTCAAAGCGGCATTATTTCCGGCGTTGGCTGCCTGGTGCGCCTGCGCTGTGATCACAGCGCATGCGCATCATGCACCGCCCAGAAATAATGCAGTGTTGATCAGTTTATAAAAAATATTTAAAATGTTTATTAGCAATGCCGAGCTTTCAAGCCACCCCGGTTTTGTGTGTGAAACCCTCATGCAACTGTGAGTACCTTTGACATTTCTCTGTGATAAATCTAGAACGAACAGTTCGTAAATAACCAGTGCTTCAGAGTGAATGTTCCCATGTTAGCTCGAGCCAGTGACTGCTGTATTCAAAGCAAGGCGTGCATCAGCATTCACGAAAGGGGCTAACCATATACCATACCACACTACAACAGCACTTTACACCTAAGAAGTCTCAGTGGCATAGGCTACATTCTGCCTTAGAGCATTTCATTTTCCTGGGCTTTTGAAAGAAAAGCTCCAGGGCTCTTTGGTAGGGGAATTCACTGGTAGGGGGCCCATTGATGCTGAGACGCATACAAGCGGCCAGATGGTCTCCCTGCAGCCTTTTCCTCAGGTCAGTCTTTTACATTAAGCACCCCCCACAGCCCAAATGAAATAATTTTTTTAAAATAGTCTAGTTCATAGCAGTGGCGGTCCTAATTCAGCAGCGGCACAGCTGAAACTGACCCTGTAGTATTTACCATTTGGTCACATGATACATTTCCGAGTTGACGAAGACCGACCAAACCTAGAAGATTGTCTCGCTCCGTCCACTCGTCGTCCGCTTTTTAAAATGGCGGTGGGGGGGGGGGGGGGGGTTGCCACCAGTGTTTTCAACAGCACTAGTGTGGAAACATGTGCCTCCATACTCTCTTTTCTGTATTTTCTATTTTTATAACTTTATGTTGACACAAATGACTCACAGAAAGCAGCTCTCAAGTTTATTATAGCCAGTAATTATAGCCTATTATTTGAGACAACTATTGGAAAACTGATGCCCATCCCTTGTAATAGGCAATAGCGATGTTTGAATACTTGACCTGCAGACATTTCACCTGCTTAGTATCTTGTTGTAACTAAGAGATTTGCTGGAAAAAAGAATCGCTTTTGTGAATAGAGCACTAGATTATTCAGCTCATAATACGCCTCGTATTTCTTTTTTTTATCCACTTTTTCTCCTTATTTTTCTATTTTTCTCCCATCCCCAATTTCGCCTCGCCAATTCTCCCTTCTCCCCTCCCCTGTCTCGAACGTTGCTAGACTATGCCTCCCACTGGTCGGCTGCAGTGAGGACCAAGCCTTGCATCACATGTCCCCTCCGGTACACAAGGAGGCAGCTGTCTCATCTTTTCACCTGAACAGCGCAATCTCTCAGTGGCGAGGAGTAACGCGTGGGAGGCTCACGCTGCCCCCGTTACTTCCTGATTCTGCGGTACAGGCGCACCAACCGACCTGTAGGAGTCGCTGTCCACAACGTCCAATCCCCACCCACCAGCTTTCCCACCCCTAACTCTGCCAATTGTGTTTTTTTTTTTTTTTTTTTTTTTTTTTTTTTATAACTTTGTCTCCCCATTTTTCTATTTTTCTCCCGTCCCCAATTTCGTATTGTCCAATTCTACCCTCCCCTGTCTCGAACGTTGTTAGGCCATGCCTCCCACAAGCCGGCTGCAATGTGGACGAAGCCTTGCATCACGTGTCCCCTCCGGTACTCGAGGAGGCAGCCGTTGCATCTTTTCACCTGCACAGCGCGATCTCTCAGCGGCGAGGGTCTGTGTGGGAGGGACACGCCGCCCTCGTCGCTTCCTGATTCTACTGCGCAGGAGCACCAACCGACCTGTAGGAGTCGCTGTCCACAACGTCCGATCCCCACCCACCAGCTTCCCACCCCCTAATACTGCCAATTGTATTAGTATGAACGACCAGCCAAGCTGGTAGCAATGCCGAGAGCTGGGCTCGAACCCAGCATATCCTGCGTTGGTGGCGAGCGCCTTGCCCACTGCGCCACCTAGCCGCCCCCAATTGTGTTTTGTGTTAGTATGAACGACCAGCCAAGCTGGTAGCAACGCCGAGAGCTGGGCTCGAACCCAGCATCTCCTGCGTTAGTGGCGAGCGCCTTGCCACTTAGCCGCCCTACACCTCGTATTTCTAAATGGGGCTTGTAGTTGCAAGTAAGAACAAATTCTGATTTTATTTATTGTCAAAAGTATGCATAATGTTGTGTTGATTTCACAACAAGAGATATGTAATGTTAATTACCTGAAATTATTATTTCTTGTGTGTGGGGGGGGGGGGGGGGGGGTTCCCTGCATGTATCGGTTTATATCGGTTGATATCGGTATCGGAAATTAAGAGTTGGACAATATCGGTATCGGTAAAAAAGCCAATATCGAGCATCCCTAGTTATCAAGTCTATCTGCTATAACACTGCACTGCTGTGTTTATAACATTAATGGTACCACACTTTATTTGGGCCATGTCATTAAAAGTTTATTTTTATTTTTTTTAAATGCCAGCAGCAACTATGGAAAGTTGAACCAATCAGATGCTGGGTTCCACTGGGGGACAGAACAGCAGTTGGAACGCAGTCTCTGATTGGCTCTCAATGCATTGCAATTCCAGGAATTGCAATACCAGTGTATTAAATTGGTGTAACTTGAGCGCCCATGCTGCTTGAGTGCCGTTATTGTGTGTGCAGCCCGGTGACATAATGGCGAGAGCCCAGCACAGCAGATGCAAGAAAGAAAGATGATTTATGTTGTTGCCACTGTATGTTACTTTCCCCCCAGATCTACCCAGGAACATGGATGCTTCCACTGGACTGAAGGAGGAACCCAGAGACCCTCAAGACTTTATACTGAACATCAAAAAAGAAGAGACTCTGGACTTTCCAGATCACAGGGACATTTGTACCAGACTGAAGGAGGAGCCCACAAATGATCAGGACATCTGTAAGTTAAGTTTATTTCTGTATAGACCACTGCAACACTTTCGGTATTCTGAAATCATGGGAGGCTTTAGTGTTGCGCTGGAGCCGGACGAGAGTTCTCTTGCCTCTTCTCCATTTCCGATGGAGACTGAGGATTACATGGAGGGGGCGGGAGCTCTCTTGTTCGAAGCCCCAGTAGAGACGTATCACTCTCCCCCTCGGGGAGTGGCAGGGAGTGCTGCGTCTCCTTGGGGTCCCTTGTACTCCAGGGTTGGGTTAGAACCTCCGACCCTGAGACAAGATGCCCAGCTATCTGCCGCGTCGGATGTTGGCGCCCGAGGCAGCCTCCCGTACGTGAGGGACGCGAGTGACGTGGAGGGAGGTACGCAAGGGGAGTTGCTCGCCTTGTTCCCCGAACTCATGGCGGCAGCCGCTAATGGCGTGGCGTGGCGTTGCCGCAGCCACTGCCAGCACCTGTTCCTGATGACATGATAGGTCATCTCTGGCAACATCGTCCTGTGAGAGAGACGGGCGTTGTCTGCCCATTCTTCCCAGCAATGGAGGCCTACGTGACACAGGGACAGGTAATCTCCCGCATTGTTGGACCTTACCCCCGCCTACGTGCCAGTCACGCGGGTGGTGGGTTTGGTCCAGGGGCTAAAGGACGGGGTGCCTCGACTTGATAGCCTGATGGCATCCATACTTTGTCCCGAAATGGTGTGGGAGCCGTTAAGGAAGCCGGTTCCCCAAGGGAAATCGGCTAGGCAGTTGGCTAATTGGAGTGATCAGGTGTACATCGCTGTGACTCAGAGCCTAGCTGCGACCTCCAACATCGCGCAGCTAGTGCTCTACATATCGGGGCTGATGGCGGGCGGGTCGGTATTGGATGACCATCAACGATACCTTCACGCCCAGGCGGCTGGAGCCATCCTGCACCTAACCCAGCTGCAGGCGATAGCCGCCAGGAAGGAGCGCGCCCTGTAGGGATGGGTACCGAATTCGGTACTTTTGAGGTACCGAACCGAAACACGTCGGTACTACCGAGTATCGATTCAAGTGAGATACAGATTTTTTTTCTTTTTCATGTCAACGTTCACACATACAATATATGCTTACCTAGGATTTTACTTGATTCAACAACAAAGCAGTCGGAGCAATGGCAAGCCGAAAACTGTCGAAATTGTAGTTATTTGAAGTTTGGATTTTTTTTTTCACGACTGAGGTAGGTAAATACAATTTCTTGAGACTAAAGTACCGAAAAAAGGTACCGTTGGGTACCGGTATCGATTCACAGGTAGCGGTACTGGTTCAAATGTGAAAGGTACCCATCCCTAGCGCCCTGGCCACTCTCTCCCAGCGCCATCTTTGGCTGGAGCAGGCGCAGGTGCCGGAGGATTCCGCTGCTCACGGCCCCCCTCTCCGATGCGGGATTATTCGGGTCGGCCATGCAGCAGATGACGGCAGCCTGAAGGGAGATGGAGGAGGAGCGCTCCGTGCTCCAGCCCCATTTCCCCCGACCTGATGCCACCGGTGATGTCCGGAAGAAACAACGCCGGCAGAGGCCCACGACCGTTGCCTCCGCCATCGCCGCCGCTGCTGGACCTTCGGCGAAGAAGGCCAGGAGTGGAGGGAGTGCCTCGTCCGCTGCAGCCAGCCGCCCCACGCCCGGAGGGAACGGTAGGGATCGTCGTGACCAGGCTCCCCAGAACCGTTCCTCCGGGCCGGCTCCCTGTGGGGGAAAGCAGCACTCCCCTGTTTACCCCCCCCCCCCAACATATGATGAGGGACTGTTTTTTGTTACAAAATGTGTATGTTTATTCACTATATATTGGGGATACGATGTATAACCCTCACCTAGCAGTGGGGTTGTGTGTTTGCTTAGGGAGTAGGAACGTTTTCTTGAAAATAGTTTTTCTGGTCGCTATACATGTGTGCTTAGCAAGGCCTCGCTTGTCTTCCCTCATCATGAAGAAAACGGTGTTCTTCTTGTAGTAAGAGTGAACTTTACCTTTTTTATCTGAGGGGGTTGTGTGTATTCTGTTACGTTTGGGAAACATGGCATCGAGTCCACAACTAGGTTAGAGTGTTAGCCTGCAGAAGTAATCACATATGTAGCTTGTACCGAGGTTTTTGACCCTCTCTTTAACGTCTATTGTTTTTTTCTTTACTTGGTGAAGTATGAAAACACGGGTGGCGTGTTCGCACATGAGCCTAAAGCCTTGTATAAAAACCCATTTTTTAAACAAACGAGTTTATCGTCTGTGGCTGGCGTGCAATGGTTGAGGTTATCCTAGAGGATATACGCTTTTTCATGTAGCATGCTAGATAACTGGTATCATGCGCTGCTTGTTATTTTCATCGTATCTGGGGTATGGGGTCATGGGGGGTGAACTGATAAACCCCTCCCCCCTTTTTACTGATTGGCCAGGGGGTTGGACCTCCTGTTCTTCGGTCTTCCTGTCACGCTGTGGGGTCAGCGCGTCACAGGGTGGGGAATGGGGGGGGGGTTCCCTGGTCCCACGCCATATTTGGGCAGGTGGGTCACGGAATTTCCCCGGTCATAGAATACGTCACTGGGCGCGTTTCTATTGGTCATGAGACTTCCGTGAGTTTTTTTCAGGCTCCATATTGTGGACCACTGTCATTGTCAAGATTGGGTGATACGGTGCGTTGGAAACAGTTTGTTTTCTGCTCTGCTCTCTATTTGCATACGTGTTGAGCTTTTTGTCACGTGGCTCAATGTTTACGTATATCTTTTCAATTATTACTCACGTGGGAGGTCTCTCTGGGGGTTCCCTGTCTCCCCTCTTTTATACAGAGCGGTGTTGACAGTTTTTTTTCCCTCAGACGCGTCATATGGGACCCATATCTGTGTCTTTTTGGCCAGCTTCCTGCCGCTCGTCCCAGGCGGCGTGGAGGGAACGTTATCTGGTTTCTTGTTAGAATTACCATTGATGTGTTTTGGGTCTCGACGTGTACATGGCGCTGGCCCTGGGTGCTTTCAGTGTGGAACCACGCATGGGCTGGCGCGCCTTGGTTGGTCATTTATAAAAACGGCGTTTTTTATACGAACGACTGAGATGGAGATTTTATCTCTTCTTGAGAGCGCCAGTGTACTAGGTTAGTCTCGACGACTCACGCTCATCTCTGGGGGGAGATGACGGAGTAGATCAAAGCATTGGCGGAGGGGTCTCACGCCCATGGGGTGGGCCACCGGGTACGGTGCGTTTGTGTTCTGACCGTCTTGGTGGCGCCCTCTGTGATGTTTTGGATCGACACGTGTACCTACCCCCCTCTTAGGACTGGGGATGGCGGCGTGACTAGGACACAGGACTGGTTCTGGTCGCGCCGGACCAGGTCAGTTAACCCGTTGTCCACCGGGGCGCAGATCTGCTGTTCTGGTACCCTGAAGGACTTTGTGCTTTTCCGGGGGGAAAATGCCGGGTCGGCCCGGGCGTCGTGGGGATTGATGTTATGGATGTGTGTGTTGTGTCACTACGAGTTATCCTTCGCAGTGTGCTTGGTCCATATTGTGTTGTACCTTGCGCTGTGCTAAGGGGCCTGGTCCTTCTCCATTAGTTTTCGCCCCTCCCTTCCCCTGCTGGGCCGGGCTGGGAGGGGGCTGTCGAGGAGGTTTCTATTGAACCCCTCTGGCATCCCTGTGTACGTCCCGGTCCGCCGGGCCCAGGTCCGGACTCGTTCTCGTCGACCTGTTGGCCTGGGTTAACCCCTTCTTGAAAACTGAAACACTTGTATTGCCTGTATAGCCGGTGTATACGCGCAGTTGTGTTTCTGAGTTTTTTTCTTGGGTTAAGGGAACAACCGCCTCCTGTTAAACTAAACATAGGGGGGTGCTTGATTCCCCATTGTGTTGGTAGCAGAGTCGACTCTCGGGTTTAGGCCGGGCTTGACCCTGTCTGCCTGCGAGTGTGCCCCCGCACTTTTCATGACGTCTGCCAATCATGTCAGCCTTCTCTTGGACCTCAACCTCTCTAAGGGGTCGGGTTTGTGCAGGTTGCGACATGGTGCACAGCATACCGAACGCCCCTTCCGCCGGGGTGCTGTTTTCACAGTAGACCCCTTAGGCGCCTGTCTAGTCCGCAGTGCTCCGGGCACAGGTCGAGTTATGCTCTTTGGCCTGTTGCCGGGATTGAGGGATCAACCTCTTGGGGGTTGTCTCCCCGGTGCGCCGACTGGCTCCACAGTATTGTGGGGGTGTAGCCTCTGTGGATTGGGCCTGCTCTTGGATTGGGCCCTGTCCGATACGCTGGCGATGTGGGGGGGTGGTGTCACCAGTGACCGTCTGGTGGGGTCTCGATGCTACGGCATCGTTGGCCTCACCGGGCCCCCTTTTTTTCGGGGGGGTCCTGGCCCTCAGGCTGTATCTGGGGCTGGGTCCTCCGCTGCTACGGCCTTGCCACGGGATTGGGTTCTTGACCTTTGACCCTGTGATGTTGGGGGCTGTAACAGGTTTTTTTTCTTCCCGTTCGTTCCCTAGTGGCATGTGGGATGCACGCCTGAGTGGTCGCGGGTCCTTCTGTGTGAAGGTAAGTCCCACGATCTGCTCACCCTGTGCATTGAGGTGCTAAACCCCCCTCTAGGGGGGTCCGGGGGCTCGGGTCCTCCCCGGTTCTGATGGTTGTGGGGGGCCTCAGCGGGTACATTTGTCGAGCTTCCGCTCTGCTCAGCTCCTGTGTTCCACTAGAGTGCAGAGCGTAAGCTATACGATAATATAACATACGGTTATCCTATAACCATAGTCATATGAGTATAGCGAGCGCTCTGCACTGACTCACTGAGGACCCTGTGGTCTTCGCCTTTGGTGGTGAAAGACTTGGGAAGGAGCTGTTAGTGTGGCCACGACCCCGCTTATGTAGAGGAGCGGATGCGGGTGTGGCCAGGCGGATGGGTGTGTACATGTGGAGACAAATTATTCAGTGTTAGATTGGATAAAGGGATAGTTCCACTAGAGTGCAGAGCACTCGCTATACTCATATAACTATGGTTATAGGATAACCGTATGTTTTCCCATCTTTACTCAATGGCGCCAGCGTTATTGACAATTTTCACGATGTTTGCGGACCTATCGTGTGATCTGTATTATAGCTATGGAGACAATAGTATGGCTCATTTGACAGGCATTGTTTATAGTCCAACATTGACAAACCAGTTCATTTCTACATACACATTCTACGGGGCACATAGTTGACAAGAGAATTTGCAATGTAGCTTGGTCCTGTTCCATTCCTGTTCCATTTAGTGCTAAATGTTACTGGAAGCCAGTGCAGAGTAGCTAATACTGGACTGATCTCTCCTTGGTTCTGTGGAACTCCGAAGTAGGTGTCATGTTTCTCAGAAGCATGATCTCCAAGTCTGACATAATATTTTCTCCTTTTGATATATGATCTGAACCAGTTTGAACAGTCTGAACCAATACATAGTCAGAAAGACTATGCGTTTGAGTTTAGTCTGAGGTCACTAATTATTTTAGTAAGAGCAGTTTTAGTGCTGTGATGAGTTCTGAAGCCCGGCTTAAATTCCTCCATGATGTTGTTTTCTTTGAGAAAGGAGTTTATTCTATTGAGAATATTTTTTCAAGTATCTTGTTGATGAATGGGAGGTTGGATATCGGCCTATAGTTGGTCAGTACATTACTAGTTTGGGTTTCTTTAGTAAGGGGCTGTTTTGAATGCATCTGGGAAAATGCCTGTCAGAAGCAATGTATTTATAATAGGGCTGTCAGTTTATCGCGTTAATTAAATTAATTAATTACACAGCAAATTATCGTGTTATGAAAATTAACTCAAAATTTATAAAACAAATGTATTAAAAAAGAAGATTTTTAAATACATGTATATATATATATATATATTTTTAAATCTTATTCATTCCATAAGAATGAACGTAGAATAAACATTTATAAACTTTTTTTTTAAATGGTCCATTTGCATGTTCTTGGTATCTGATTCTAGGGATATCTATGGATCTCAGGGAATGTATTCCCAGTGTCAGAAATACTGTGTCTGTTTACTAGGCTTGAGTAAATTGTAATGAACCAAATGAGAATATCAATTCAATTTTTTTGACTGAATAACACCATGCTAAAATTGACCAGACCTGAAAAATCTAAGCAAATGAATAAAGGGAAGATGATTAAACAGAAGGTTTTGTAGATACAGTACTGAATTCTGCCATCCGGACACATGCAATTTGAAATATGATTATATAATATAAAATATCAGGCCTAAAATGGTTATGCGATTAAAATGCGATTAATTAGATTATTAATTACAAATCCTGTAATTAATTAGATACATTTTTTTAATCGCCTGACAGCACTAATTTATAATCTTTAGGACATTACTTGAAATATTCTTGAATATTCACTTAAAAATGCGGTGCCGTTTAGGGTCAATACAGGAAGTGGAGGAGTTATATCCCATGACAGTTTTATAAAGCTCAGTTGATGTAATACAAGCACATTTTCCTATGGTTACTTTTTTGCAGGGTTTGCCGTGTTTGCATCAAGACTAATGCTGGCTCTAATTTAAGTTATTTTGTTATTGAAGAATAATGTGAGTTCTTCACATTTTGATGCAGAGGACTGTGGAGGGGTTGACAGTGTTGAGTAGCTGGTCGATGGCTGAGAATAAGATTCTAGAGTTTGCAGCATTCTCTGTGAAAATGTTAGAAAAGTAGTCCTTTCTTGACACTCATATTTCTTTGTTATAGGCAGTCATGGCTTCTTTATATATATCACAGTGAACTGTGAGCTTAGTTTCCCTCCATTTTCTTTCAGCAGCTCTACAGATTATTAAATAAGAACGATATTCCATTTGTTCCATCCAGTTTAATAAAAGAAGAAAACAATATACAAACAAGTCTCGGACCATTGTAGGTGTATTTACAAGTAGCGTCTCAACTTCCTATTCCGGTCACTGCGCTACTGTGCAGGACCGTCTGTTATAGAGGCGCTGTCTAGATATTCTCTATCTCCCCCAGAGTCTTTAACATACTGTGTAAAGGCTGAGAAATAATAATAAACGAACACACAAAAATGTGGACAAATACCTGTATAACCCACACCCAGGTTATGTGACTATAAATCATGTGTCCATTATGTGACTAGCCCATGGAATAGTCCCTGTGCCAGGCAGGCACTCTGGTCGCCCTGGTGGATCGGCGTAAGTCCGCCCTAGGTGCAGGGGACGACACAGTGGGCCGCGGTGGGGGATCGGCTCCCGGGTCCAAAGGGGCCGGTGGTGACGCCTGAAGGATTGTGTGCGAAGCAGGCGGCGTCCCACGCCGGGGTTGGCTCGCAAACGTGAGTACCGGTGGCGAAGTGGGGGACACAAGGTCGCAGTTGGGGTCAGGCAGACGTGGTGTCACAACGAGCGCTGGTGGTACGGTGACATGGGTCGCCAGGTCGTCGTAAATTGATTGAGGAGGCGGAAGGTTGTTGCGAACAGGGCTGAACCTGCGCAGGAACCTCCTGTTCCGAAGTGTGACTCTGCCCGAGCCGTCGATCTTGACCACGTATTGGTCATGCTGGCGTACCTCCACAACAAGTTTCAAGTTTCTCAAGTTTCTTTAATAGTTGTCATACAGAAGTACAGAATACTTTCATACAAAATGCTTCTTACTGTTACGCTCCAGAGACTGTGCTAGACAAGATAGTATCAAATAACATAGTATAGCATGTAATTTAGAAGTAGAATATGAGGTCACAGTGTTCAGTATAGACATATGTACAATGTTCGATGCAGAATAGACGTAACTGAGTTACCATATAATATACAATACTATGCAGTGTACTAATGTACAGTACTATATAGTGCAAAGCAGAAATGGGATGAGGTACAATTTAGGTACAATTTACAGTAAGGTGTACGAGTTGTAGTGCAATCCTTCATCAATAAATATAAAGTGTGGGGAGTGGGTGCTACAGTGTGTTTGTTTAAAGTGAGTGTGTGCTATAAAGTGTGTGGAGTGGGTGCTACAGTGTGTTTGTTTAAAGTGAGTGTGTGCGTGTGGATGTGTGTGCTATGTGCGTTTGATGGTTGTTGTTGTGTAGTGTTCATTGTTCATTTAGCAGCCTGATGGCCTGGGGATAGAAGCTTCTTTCTGTGCTCGCCTTGAGACTCCGGTATCGCTTGCCTGACCGCAGCAGTTCAAAGAGGCAGTTGTTCGGGTGACTGGAGTCTTTAATGATTCTCTTAGCCTTGCCCCTGCAACGCTTGTTGTAAATGTTCTGGAGGGTGGGGAGCCCCCCTCCAATTGTGCGTTCGGCTGAACGTGTCACTCTTTGTAGTCTGCTTCGGTCTTGTGCAGTGCTATTCCCAAACCAGGAGGTGATGTTGCCAGTCAGGATGCTCTCTATTGTACATGAGTAGAAGTTCTTAAGGATCTTCTGACTGACTTGGAACTTCCTTAGGCGCCTGAGGAAGTAGAGGCGTTGTCGTGCCTTCTTCACAACACTGTCAATGTGTGTGGTCCATGTCAAGTCCTCGCATATGTAGGCTCCGAGGTACTTAAAGCTGTTGACTCTCTCAACCGGTGCCCCGTCGATGCTGAGGGGGCTGTAGTCCTTGACCCCCGACCTCCTGAAGTCCACAATCATCTCCTTTGTTTTGCTGACGTTCAGGGAGAGGCTGTTTTCCTGGCACCATCCCGCCAGGACCTTGACCTCTTCCAGGTAGGCCCTCTCGTCGTTGGCAGAGATCAGGCCCACCACCACTGTGTCGTCAGCAAATTTGATGATTGTATTGCTACTCCGCTGAGCCACACAGTCGTGTGTGTACAGGGAGTAGAGGAGGGGACTCAGAACACAGCCCTGGGGGGCCCCTATGTTGAGGGTGATGGATGAGGAGGTGCAGTTGCCTGCTCTCACCACCTGGGGTCTGCCCGTCAGGAAGTCCAAGACCCACTGGCAGAGGTCATAGTTCAAGCCCAGGTCCCTGAGCTTGGCTATGAGTATGGAGGGGACTATGGTATTGAATGCCGAGCTGTAGTCGATGAATAGCATTCTCACATAGTTCCCCTGCCTCTTGTCCAGGTGTGATGCTGCTGTGTGCAGCACATGGGCTATGGCGTCCTCCGTGGACCTGTTGGGGCGGTATGCAAATTGCAGGGGGTCCATGTTGATGGGGAGGGAGGAGCAGATGTAGCCCTTTACTAGCTTCTCAAAGCACTTCATGGCTATGGAGGTGAGAGCTACAGGGCGGTAGTCGTTGAGGCAAGCAGGCTTGGATTTTTTGGGTACAGGGATAATAGTGGACTTCTTCAGGCAGGTGGGGATGACAGCCTGTTCTAAGGACAGGTTAAATATGTCAGTGAATACCGGGGCCAGTTGGTCGGCACAGACTTTTAGGACGCGGCCGGGGATGCCGTCCGGACCTGCTGCCTTCCTGATATTCACTTTTTTAAAGGTCCGCCTCACCTCATGCTCTGTTACCCTGAACACTGAGTCTCCATCAGCAGCAGACCCCCCCCCCCCCCCATTGCCGTGGCTTGTGGGCTGGTGTTGTTATTACCAGCATCAAACCTCGCATAGAAGGTATTGAGGTCATTTGCTAAGGAGATGTCACTGTTCAGTTTGAGGGAGGCGCCTTTGTAGTCTGTCATCGTTTTGAGCCCCTGCCACATAGCTGCCTGTCCTGTCCCATTTGTTGGGGTAGGGCCCTGTCTGGTTCTGTACACGGACCATGTCCCCTACCATGAGTGGCGGGAGGCGTTTTGTGTGCTCCGCCCAGGCATCCGCTGTGCGGATGTGGCGTTTGCGGACAGCCTCCTCCCTTGCCGTCAGTGTCTCACGCCAGGTCTCGTGTGGTCTGTACTTCCCAGGTACAACCGGGATGAAGTCACGTATCGGGCGGCCGAAGACACACATTGCCGGAGATATCTTTGTGTCAGGGTCAGGTGTGTTACGATATTGCAGGATCGCTCTCTGCACAGCATCTGTGTCAAGCTCCCCCTTTGGGCCGGTGTTGTCAGTGATAAGGCGTTTCATTGTCTTTACCCCAATCTCAGCGCGGCAGTTGCTGTGGGGGAAGGCCACAGATGAGAGGCGGTGGTGTACGCCCCATCTGTATAGAAATGACCTGGTCTCGGTGGAGGTGAACTCTGGGCCCCCGTCCGATGTGAGCTCTTCTGGCGTCCCGTACGTCACGAAGGCCCGACGTAGGTGATTTATGAGGCCAGCGGCGCCCCCCGTTGCCTTCAAGATGATCGGCTAGTTTGAGTACCGGTCCACCGTCACGAGGTAGTGCACGCCCCTGTGCATGAAGAAGTCTGAACACACCGCCTGAAAGGGGTAAACAACTGGGATCGGCGGGGTTGGCGGCGCTCCAGGCTGTGAAGGTGCCATCCGGTGGCAGTGCTCGCAGTTCCTCCGAGTGGCGCTGATGTCAGCCGACATGCCTGGCCAGAACACAGAGGATTCTGCGCGGGCGGTCATCATCGATACGCCCTGGTGGGCAGCGTGTAGGGCGCTCAGCACTTCTCTGCGGAGTGAGAGTGGTATAATTACCCTGTCCTTGTACAGGACCACCCCATCAGTTGATGTGATGTTCTCACGGTACTGGTGGAAGTCACGGATCGTCGTCGGCATCTCGAATTTTGAGTCGGGGATGCCGTCCGTCGCCATTTCCTCCAGGGTGTGCATCTCACCATCGCTGCTGGTGGCCTCCCTGACACGATCCCATGTCACTGACCGCAATGATTCAAGGCCCGCAGCACACCATGCCAGGTCATCCGCCTCAGTGTCGTTGTCATTCCCTGGCTCGGTCTGGCGTAGGAAGGACAGTACATCAGTGTGCGTACTGGGTGGGAGGTGGGCGTTGTCATCCGGAAGGTCCATAAGTGATGGCCGTGTGGTGCCAACCGGCCTACGTGACATGGCGTCCGCCGCCTTGTTCCTCATGCCCGGGACATGCACGATGCGGAAACGATAACGCAAGGTCTTCTCCTTGAGGTTCCGTAGGCGGGGGTTCGGTATGTCATCGAGCGCCCTGTCTGCAAGGAGTCTCAGCAGCGGCTTATGGTCTACCGCTACAATCAAGTCCTCGCATCCCAACACAAAGTAGCGTGCCTTGTCCAATGCGTCCGCGACCGCAAGAGCCTCGCCCTCTATGGGCGCGTATCTGGACTCCGCCGCATGCGTGAATCTGCTGCCAACCAGGGTTATCTTCCACCCATCAGTGCAGCAGAAGGGTCTGACTGGCATACATCGGCAATGTTTCTGGAATAACCAGAATCCAATGCCCTCCTTTGACCAGTCCGTGGCGATGCATGTTGGCCTGGTTTTGTCAAAAATGCGGACACCACGCTCAATTTCTTCGATGATCACATCCTTTGACTCACAGAATATGTCTTCCAACTCCGTGGACCACTCGAAGCGTTCTCCACTCTTCAGGAGCTTCCGGAATGGCTGCATACGCTTGGCCATACTGAAGGCGTAGGCCACCTGGTTGACCAGCCCGAACCACGACCTGATGTCCGTGACATTACGTGGTTGTGGGAAGTCGTGTATCGCCTCCAGGTAGCGACTGCACGGTCGCACGTCAGTCATGTAAAGCCTGCAAAGTCCACCGTGGGTGCGCTAAAAATGAACTTCTCCGGGTTGAGGACTATTCCATTCCGGCCGCATATGTCCAGCCATTGGACCGCCTGGAAGTAGCTCTCCTCAATTGTATCTGACCATAGTAGTGTGTCGTCTATGCACTTAGTTTTGTTGCCTATGTCCGCAACAACCTCGTTGTACCGTCGCGAGTAACCGTCCCCCGATGCCATGTACCCCTGCAGGGCCGACAGGTACCGGTAGCGGCCCCATGGGGTTATGAACGTCGTCTTGTGGCGATCGTCCTTGTGTAATGGGACGCTGTGGTAACCGTTCCAGGCATCGAACACAGTCTTGAGTTTCCTGTTAGGCACACATCTCGCTTGGTGGAATGGAGATTGGGTGTGGTGGGTCTCGCGGAGTGCATACTTGTTCAGGGCCTGGAAGTCGACAGTGCGTCGCGGTTTGCCTGTCTTCTTCGCGCAGATCACCATGCGATGACACCACGTCACCGGTGTACCGATTGGTACTTCCTCCAACACGCCGAGGCAGACGTCCTGGTCGAGGCCTGCCTTTACCTCCTCTTGCCAGTGTAGGGCCACGGGGATGGGGGTGTGACAGGCAACCGGTGTCGCATCCTCATTAAGCATGAGGCGGAGTGGTGGGCCGGTCATTTTTGGTAGTGTCTGGTGGGGGCATGTGTTAAATGTGCTCTGTGCGTACAGTTCTAACAAGTGTCTCCGTAACGCCTTCCTGTTAGCCTCGATCGCCAACATGGGGAGTGTGGTTGGCCTGGTCGGCGGCTCCGCACGCCGCGGGCAGTCACATACTTCTGATGTCGCCAGATTCACCTCCCCGAGTGTTGGGAACTGGGCGGAGATCATTCCCAGGTCCACGCAGGCTGCGCGGGAGAGAAATATGCCGTCTGAGGTGTCCGTCACATACGCGATTTGGCGTGTCTCCAACCTTCGAGCGTCACCACTGTTGCCAGCGAATCTGACTACCGCAGCTCCGAGGATCCGAATTCCCTTATTGTTCGCAGCCTTCATGGTCATGGATACGGGGATGAGGTCCTCTGTGCTTAGGCCCATTTGTTGAGCGACTTTAATGCCGATCAGGCAGCTTTGGCATCCCGTATCGGCCATAGCAGGCAGGGATACTGCACGGGTGCGTTTTAGGAGGTCAAAACCCAGAGCCTTGTAATCCTCGTGCTCGGTGGTGAGAGTGAGGTTGACGTATGGCTGCGGGCTGGACGCACGCTTCATCCACTTGTCGCACATGTCATCGTACAGGTGGTGAGCGAGGGGAAGCGTGCGTAACTCGCCATCTGTGCTGATTGTGCATAGCTCAACGAATGCTGCTGTCTGCTCATCACACGTCCAGTCAGTCTCTCCGGGTGGGGGCCTAGTCGATCGGCCACCCAGGCAGGCCCTCTCGAGGTGATTCTGGTGGCCACACTTCCGACACTTTTTACCGTATGCGGGGCACTCGGCACGTCTGGCGTGCCACTGGGGTGTTTTGCCGTGGCCCACCTCGCCACAGTGGATGCATACCCCTTCGGGCTTGGCCTTTGGTTTCTCTAGCCTGGCTCCTCCTCTGGCGCGGGTGTCCTGTTGTCTCACCCGCCTGTACGAACTGCTGACCGTGTCCGCGCTCTGAGGGTCAAGCAGGCGCGATGCCGAGCGCTTTCCAGACTCCTTAGCCTCGATATACTCTATCATGTCCTTTAGTGGCATGTTCTGGATCTTCTCACCGAGCAGGTCGAGCTGTATTTCCGAATCTGCAATGCCACGGGCAATCACGTCACGTAGGATCTCTTCCGTGAAGTCATTGACTTGGTCGCACCCTGTAATTTCATTTCATCTGGTACTTGCACGTGTCCGCCTGCCCCTTGATGCGGGCGTGGAACGACCGGATGGGCTCTTCATAACCCTGCCGCATGTTAGACAGGGCTGCCCGAGCTACCATGGTGTTCTCTGCGCGAACGGCGAGTGCCTTCATGGCAGCGAGGACGTCCTCCTCGTCGTTGCCCGCTAGGCTCCTGCCTGCCGCACGTGTGAGGTCCTTCCTCAGATCCTCCTCGCAGCACTCCCTTAGCTGTGAAACTATGTCGGGCCCGACCAGCTTGGTGCCTGTTTTATACTCACCCCAGTGGGTTACGAAGTATGACCAGGCCTCGCCCGTTCCGGCCAGTGCTATGGAGGGATGCTTTAGCTTCTCCATTTTAGCATTTGCGCCCGGCGCCCAGGGGGCTGCGACATGTATAGTGGCGTGTACACTTAACATGGCCGCCACCACCGCCGCCGCTACATGCTCAGCTACATAGTCACAATCCTCAATAGGGCACTCTGCATTTATAAGCACCATTGTCAGTTATTTGGATGAATAATTAATAGCTTGCTTCCAATGTATAAAAATAACTTCAGACAACAGCTGTAGCTCCAAAAAAAGAATCCCTTTTGGCATCTTCCGTTGGAACTAATAATAAAAGTCCACTATAATCCAATGAAATTATCCTTTACATGAAAGCAAAAAATCCATACCAATTGTCGACGTTAACAATGTCCTGGCCCTTTAAAAGTCGACAAGGTGCCGTGTTGTTTGCCGACGGCTCCATCGACTATCCGACTTCCTCCGTGGTCTGTTTGCGCACCTCGTCGTCCTCCTCTGAATGATCCACTGATCATATCCGTTGGACTACATCCAGATGTTTGTATATAAATAAGAACGATATTCCATTTGTTCCATCCAGTTTAATAAAAGAAGAAAACAATATACAAACAAGTCTCGGACGATTGTAGGTGTATTTACAAGTAGCGTCTCAACTTCCTGTTCCGGTCACTGCGCTACTGTGCAGGACCGTCTGTTATAGAGGTGCTGTCTAGATATTCTCTAATTATCTGAGGCTGCGGTTACACCTTTCGTTTCATTTTCGTTTCATTGTCATACGTGTTTCACCGCGACGTCCTGCGCCTCGAGTCACACTTTCGTTTTTTTTTTGTTTTTGTCACCTGAGCACACTGATGTAGTACACTGCCAAAGCAGTAGGTGGCAGTAGGTGGCGAACATGAAGGCAATTTCAACCAATTATAACTTGAATGTGCCAATACACTTCCTGGTAGCTCCAGCAAAGAAAATGTCAACAAGGCAGACGCCTATGGGCGCCACCATCTTGCCTATTTACTCAATGCAGCAATTCTTTTTCAGCAAAGCCTAATAAAAGTGCAATAAACAAAACGGATACATTCACTGTGTGTTCTGCCTGTCATTTGTTGATGAAACAAAACTAACATCAACACAAGTGACCACCAAGAGCGGATAGTTTAGTCTAAAAAAAGATCGGTAGCATTGTTAGCTGCATGCTAACGTCAATGGAGTATGCCATTATAACAGTATAGCATTGTGGCTAGAAGCTAACGTTAGCTCACGCTATTTAGCCAGCACCAAACTGATGATATCGAGAGCTATCAGTAGTTAGAGACAATGCTGTGTGTATTAAACAAAGGTGAATAGATGACTGGGCCATTTTGTTTAATGCTTGTTAAGTTGAAAGAGGAGCTTTGAGCTAACAGGATCTGATAGCTCACGTTAGCCAGCTGCTCATGCAATCGGTAATGCTAGCAGAATGAATGGATGTAAACTTTATTTAACATATTGCATATGGGTACAATACAATATGGCTCAATACAAACAATTGTTAAGGGAATGCAGACTGTTGTAGCTTGGACTGGGATCCTTATAACAATAACTTGACAACACATGGTAGCTGCAGCTATTTGGGACAGCTCTGCCTCTGTCCCAAACACACACACACACACACACTCTGTTGTCACCGGAAGGGCACGCAGATGGTATCTACTGCGCATGGGCGTTTTTGCAACAACGGCTCATGCAGACTACACGCTGTTGTCGGCGTGTTTTTTAGCGGTTCTCCAAAACGCAAACACAATTTAGCGTTTCAGCCATATCCACAAAAAAACGCCAAAAAACGCATTTCTGTGTAATAGGGACATGAAACGTATTCAAAAACGTATAAAAAAATGCCACAAAAACACCAGTCTAACCATGGCCTTAGTCTGACCAATACTGCTATTATTTAACTATGGGGAGATTTTGTCACTTGACCTTTTTGGAGTAACAGCATCCATGATAGGGTGTTGTTGAGATGTTCAACCATCCAGTTTCCTCTCTGTGCGTTCAGTAGAAAGCTATCTGGCTGCATGTTAGCCTAGCTTAGCACAATGAATGGAAGCGGACATGACCGGTTAGCCTTCGGGAGAGGTGTTAGTTGGACAATGCCTAGCCCTAGGCTAACCGGTCATGTCCGCTTCCATTCATTGCTTTTACCAAGATATTTATAAAGGTACTTACGAACATGTTCGAGAATGAGGACCAATGTAGATACAATAGGGGCAACCCCTCCCCCTTTCCTGTTTTGCCTGACCGACTGATAATATTTATATTCAATTTATTTCAGACACTTAGGGCGGCGCTTTCACATATAGTTTTGGTGGACTTGGTGCGGACTCGGTGCGGTTCGGGGGATGAAGTTGCAACATTGTTGCATTCTTCATTTGGTTCGTCTGCATTCACATTGCAATTTGTCAAGTGCATCAAACTTTCTGAACAATGGCTGCGGTTACATGGTGACTTTTAATTCCGAATGAAAAGGGGAATAAACCATCCATGTAAACGCAGCCATGTCTATGGGCCTTTCTAACCGATCCCCCAACAGAAGACTGGTGTCGTTTGGCTCCGCCCACTCGCCGCTCGAACGCTTTCAAAATGGCGGCGAAACGGCCGATTGATTGATTGATTGATTGAAAATTTTATGAACAGATTGCAGAACAATACACACAATTGTTAAGGGGATGCAGACTTTCGTCTTGTTTACATCAGGGTCCCCCATTTTCAATTCATCATAACATATATGACATACATTGATTGTTTGATTGATTGATTGAAAACTTTATTACAGATTGCAGAATGGGTACAGTACAGCTCAATACACACAATTGTTAAGGGGATGCAGACCAGAGAAAGACTTTCGTCTTGTTTACATCAGGGTCCCCCATTTTCAATTCAGCATAACATATGACATACACGACATACAGATAGACAGTAAGCTACATCTATACATTTATAGATACCAGATCTACTTTTTCTCCCCATTTTTCTATTTTTCTCCCGTCCCCAATTTCGCATTGTCCAATTCTACCCTCCCCTGTCTCGAACGTTGTTAGGCCATGCCTCCCACAAGCCGGCTGCAATGTGGACGAAGCCTTGCATCACGTGTCCCCCAGTGGCGGCCGGTGGGTATTCGCCACTAGGGGCGCTATACCAAATATTTTGTACAGTACAGTACAGTACCACGCAACACTCATGGCAAGACGTGAGCGATTCGACTCACGCTCACGGCAATGAATCGGCTCTTATGAACGAGTCGCTCAGCTGTTACTACAACAACACACAACCAGTCAAATAAAGTATAGTCTAGACTCTAATTCACAACTTGAAACACAATATATAAATAGAAAAGTTAGAAACAAAACTCGCCCGTCTACAAACACAGGCAGATCTCTCCCTCTCTCCTTCTCTCTCTCACACACAGCGCGACGTGGAATCGATTCGTTACACAATCAGACCTATTATATACCAAGAATAACTTCAGTATGAGTACAGGGCTGTACACATATTTTGCATATTGTTAAACGAGCCAAGGCTAGCTATTAAACTATCGATATGAATCGAAAATCTGGGACCCTGATGTAAACAAGACAAACGTCTTTCTCTGGTCTGCATCCCCTTAACAATTGTGTGTATTGAGCCGTACTGTATTGTACCCATTCTGCAATCTGTTAATAAAGTTCTCATTCATTCATTCATTCAAACATAGACGATCTCTCTGTCTCTCGGATCAATCAAATCAAATAATTAACACATGTATGTTGTCATTTTAAACAACTCACCATTCATTCATTATGCATCAGCAGCATCAGAGAGCATTTTAGTAGTTACATTTTCAACAAGATTGCTGCTATTTAAACACTTCATGGAAACGGGGTAACGTTAACCTTATGTCCACTGTAGTATTGTATGACCTCGACATAACGTTTAAACGTTAACGTTACTCCGTTCCATGCACTAAGTGGCCAGCTAAGCTAACGGAGCTAACAGCTAGCAGTACAACATTATGCGGCATCAGTAGACAACGTATCATGTATTAAACTAGAGTTAAGATCGCTAATCTACCTTGTTGTTGGCTTGTTGATAAAGTATATCCACTCCATGGCATTGTCCATCCAGCCTGTGTTGATGTCCATCCATTGTCCATACATGTCCCTCCACACTGCGTTTCCGTTAGCCGGTAATTACCGGTATTTGTCCGGCAAAATCTCTTGAAGTCCGACATATTTAATTTCTCCGGTCTTAATGTCCGGTGAAAATAATTCCCTGAGTCTAAGCACAATTTGATTATTTGAATTGTATTAAAATAGGCTAAAATTAAATAGCCTATGCGATGAACGAAACGATCATTACATTTGTTTCCTCGTTGCTTCTAATAATGACAACGACGTTGTCAGCGAGAGCTTTAAAAACGTAGGTCTCGGTTCGCTTCATCGGACCAAACGCGAACCAAATATAGGAAGTGATTATTATTACCACTGCTCGCAGCACTCACTGCAAAACAAGCACACTGCATCTAATCTCTCTATCTATCTATCTATCTATCTCTCTATCTATCTATCTATCTATCTATCTATCTATCTATCTATCTCTCTATCTATGTCTGTGCATCTTGGGAAGAAGGAAGAAAAAACGCGGCTTATTATTATTACCGAGGCGCGCGGCTTATTATATTATTAAAACGGCTACTTGTGGGCACTCATAAAAACACCGTGGTCTACAAGTTGTTTAGCGAGAGGATGGTGGTAAGGTAATGTGCTTCAATAGAACAATGGATCAATGCCATGTCAAAACTCGGCTCCGCTGATCTGGGCTCCGCAGTACACACACAGACACACACACGCGCGCGCGCGCACACACAGGATCGCAGCCACACACACATTTCCACTGTCCAATAGACAAGCGCCCTTTTCGACCGCGTGACATTGAGGTGGAGAGAGTAGTCACGCAAACCACAATAATGTTGCCGTCTCTCTGCTTTCTCAGTTCTTCGCTTGATATAATTAATACAAATGTCCAATATAACGGAATTCGTTAGCTCATAAAAATGTGATTATAACAGACTGCTTTTAGTGTCGGACCGACTGCCCACATACGCGGTCTATTTTATTTCAAGTCAGCAGCAGCACGGAGACGGAGTATCGAGGGACTTATTTTATTTGGAATATATTAATGACTGTATACGCAAAAGTAGCCTAGTTTTAAGTAATAATATTATAAATCTACATGCCTTGAGGATGACATTCTTTATATAGCCTGCCTATCAATTGTTTTAAAGCTTAATAAACTATGACCGGAATTAATCTCATTTGTCCGGTAGTTGAAATCTTGCAGGTCACGGAGACCGGCAACAATTTTTTCTAACGGAAACCCTGCTCCATAATATAGCTTGTTGTTAGTTAGCCAAGAGCTGTGTCTTTGTCCATTTCCGCCTCGAACAGCCTGCAAACTACCTGGCGTTCTATCGCCATGCTCTAAGACAAACTCTAACCTTAACCAACTTTGAAAGAGTGCCTAAGCTCAGTGTAGTAACAGTTGCTGTTGTTGTTGACGAGTCGACTGAGTTGCATTCTCTCTCTAACCAACCCGAGAAATGCGGCAATGGAAAAAAACTGGCATCGCGTCGGCCAATCAGAGAGCGTCTCCGCGAAATGCGGCTATGGAAATTCTTCACGGAAGTTCACACGCTGCTGGCTAGACCGCTTCAAATCGCGCTCGGATTCCAACATAATAGTCATATTTCAACGCACAACGCCGTATGCACTGATTGGCTGTGACGGAGACAGCGATCAAACTGTGACGCGCACGCAGAGCGCTATCGCTTCTTGCCCGGGCGAGAAATACGAAAAAATTAAAAAAAACGTCACTTCCTGCCCATGAAACCGATGTTTTTTTTATTTAGATAATAACGTTATATTGTGCATTGGAAATACAAACATACTTAAAATGAGTAAATATTATTAATTTTAAACATGTTTATATTATTTATAGGGCTATAAAACACAAAAACGAAAAAGTTTTATTGTCTTGTTCTCTGATTTAACAGCAGCTGGCCAGCAGGTGGGTCGGCGCCCTAGCGCCCCTAGTGGTAGAGCCGCCACTGGTGTCCCCTCCGGTACTCGAGGAGGCAGCCGTCGCATCTTTTCACCTGTACAGCGCGATCTCTCAGCGGCGAGGGTCTGTGTGGGAGGGACACGCCGCCCTCGTCACTTCCTGATTCTACTGCGCAGGCGCACCAACCGACCTGTAGGAGTCGCTGTCCACAATGTCCGATCCCCACTCACCAGCTTCCCACCCCGTACTGCCAATTGTATTAGTATGAACGGCCAGCCAAGCTGGTAGCAACGCCGAGAGCTGGGCTCGAACCCAGCATATCCTGTGTTGGTGGCGAGCGCCTTGCCCACTGCGCCACCCAGCCGCCCTTGTGTAGTGTATCTTGTAGACCAGGCCCATTGCAAGTTGCTGTACTCTGTCGTCTACTCTAAGCCATCCTAGGTTGTCAAAGTGGGCAGGGGTGAGGTGGGTTCTAGGAGTAAGATCAAGCAGTATATTTAATATTAATATTTTTTGTCTTGCAATACTCAATGCTCTCACATAGTTGTTTTTGATATTTTTGATATTATTATTGATCTATTCTATGTTTGATTTGACTCATTTCCTTATGTTGTTACAATATTTTGAGTGTGTGTATATATACATATATAATATAAACATTTTTTATTTCTATTTAGTATTATTGTACTGTATATTCCTTCAACGTAGACAAAGCTTATAAGTAGATTGTATTCTAACTATATTCAAGTTAAGAATATGCTGTGCCTTCATCCATTTAACACCAGCTGTCCCCCATTGTAATTAGTCTCTCCCAGAGTTCTGTTTTTTTTTCCTTTTTTCTTTATTTAGAAGTTTTGTTTAGTCACAGTTACAACACCCTGAAGAAGGCCATGTGTAGGCCGAAACATGTCGGTATTTTAAAACGTTCTAAATAATGTAAGCCAATTAATAAAGGCATTTTAAAATTGTAGAGCTGCCTTGGATCTCAACTTTTCTTCTATAAGGTCAAGCAGTAGTCTGACCAGTTTGTTTTGTGATGTTTGTAATTTTGTTTTTAGCGCCTTTGAGTAGGCTTGGGCGGTATGACGGTATTACGGTATACCAGGATATTTCGAGATCCCGCCGGTATGATTCTCAATACTGTGACGTCACAGACTGCTATTACACTGACACGGAGTTGATTGTAGTGCACAGCACGCGCCAGCAGAGGGTTACATGGCTATCGTTCCGGGAGCTAACGTCGGGACCTGGCTGGTGCTGGCTACTAACATGGCTAACGTTCCGGGAGCTAACGTCGGGACCTGGCTGGTGCTGGCTCACTAACGTGGCTAACGTTCTGAGAGCTAACGTCGGGACCTGGCTGGTGCTGGCTACTAACGCGGCTAACGTTCTGAGAGCTAACGTCGGGAACTGGCTGGTGCTGGCTAACTAACGTGGCTAACGTTCTGAGAGCAAACGTCGGGACCTGGCTGGTGCTGGCTACTAACGTGGCTAACGTTCTGAGAGGTAACGTTGGGACCTGGCTGGTGCTGGCTACTAACGTGGCTAATGTTCCGGGAGCTAACGTCGAGACCTGGCTGGTGCTGGCTAACTAACGTGGCTAACGTTCTGAGAGCTAACGTCGGGACCTGGCTGGTGCTGGCTACTAACGTGGCTACCGTTCTGAGAGCTAACGTCGGGACCTGGCTGGTGCTGGCTAACTAACATGGCTAACGTTCTGAGAGCTAACGTCGGGACCTGGCTGGTGCTGGCTACTAACGTGGCTAACGTTCTGAGAGCTAACGTCGGGACCTGGCTGGTGCTGGCTAACTAACTGGCTAATTGTTCCGGGAGCTAACGTCGGGACCTGGCTGGTGCTGACTAACTAACGTCACACGGTCGAAAAGGGCGCTCGTCTATTGGACACAATAGAGAGTGGAAATGTGTGTGTGTGACTGCAAGCCCTAACGTGTGTGCGTGTGTGTGTGTGACTGCGAGCCCTGTCTGACTCCAGATCAGCGGAGGCGTCACAATTTTCATTCTGGGGTAGGGTGACCAGATGTCCCGCTTTTGGTTGTACTGTATCACCATTTTGTCCTGCATATTGAAAGGATGTCGCTCTTTTCGAAGCAAAAAAAAAACATGGGTCTAAAAGCCCCTCCCTACAGTAAACGTAGCAACCCGCCTCTTGTCCACACACATTGCTCTGCTCGTGACGCTACCTCATATCGCAGATCTGATTGGTTAGGTAGTAATTTAGCGCTCTGCTCGTGAGAGTCGTGACTCGCTTCCTATTTGGTCCGCGTTTGGTCCGATGAAGCGAACCGAGACCTACGTTTTCAGGCGGACCAGAGTTTGTGTGTTTGGTCCGCACCAGAGTTCGACTGAGCATTCACACCACAAAACGAACTCTGGTCCGAGTTAGTCCGATAGTCCGGACCAAATAGCTCTGGTGTGAAAGCACCCTTAGAAAGGTCCATATATATATATATATATATATATATATATATATATATATATATATATATATATATATATATATATATATATATATAAAAAGACAGCACAACAATACAATACAAAACATATAATACTGTAAAAACAACCATCCATGGTATCAAAAATACAGTCAAAATACCTAAAGGCTCTTTCGCCAATGTCGCCACAAAATGTAATTGAACCTGGTGTTACATTTGACAGGATTAATTAAGGCCACAATAACACTTTTCAATCAGTCCTCTAACCGACACATAAACCTGTACATATGGTTTCTTAAAAGTGCCTTAAATGCCGGTATACCCACACTGCCAAACAGCTGGCTGGCACTGTGCCATCTAGGGACACGCGAGAACAGTCGTAGAGCATCATTATAAGCCACATTAAGTCTTTGCATGCTGTTTTTCCTGTAGCTGACCCACAGGTGAGCAGTATACAGCGGCGTACAATACGCTCTGCACAGTGACATTTTTACATATGAAATTTACGTATCAGCATGTTTGTCTGTGCGTATAATTTACAACGCTGTCTCTGAATGTCTTTATCATCGGACAAATCATCTGCAATACAATGGCAGAGGTATGTAATCTCATTACACACTTCAAGAACATTGTTACTCAGATAAAAATCAGGAACAACTGCCATACGATCTTCTTTACAATGCACAATCATTATGTTTCTCTTCTTGGCGTTGTATTGGGTGTCACATTCTATACCGTACTGGGAACATATCTTAAGTAGCTGTTGTAAGCCAGCAGCACTATACGGAGAGAACACAACCAAGTCATCTGCATACATAAGATGATTAAAAACAGTATTTCCAGTTGTACACATATATTAATTTGAGTGGACAAATCATCCATATACACATTAAATAAGAATGGAGAAAGAATCCCCCCTGCTGGACACCATTACCCACACTGAAATGAGCAGACACCGAATTACCCCATCTTATTTAACATACATAAGTTGGAAAACGAAGACCAGGATTTTGGAAACGTATGTATGAGGAAGATGCTGAAGATAACATGGAAGGATAAGATCAAGAATGAGGAGGTACTGAGAAGAGCGGGTATGAAAGGAGGACAGCTGCTGGAGAGGTTGAAAAGGTGGGG
Source organism: Notolepis coatsorum (assembly GCF_963971535.1). Taxonomy (NCBI): domain Eukaryota; kingdom Metazoa; phylum Chordata; class Actinopteri; order Aulopiformes; family Paralepididae; genus Notolepis; species Notolepis coatsorum. Next base: position 89,374,164 of record NC_140165.1, on the reverse strand, counting down.
GACTGTACATTGGAGGTGGGTGGGTGGGTGGGGTGGGGGGAGGGTAGGCGGGGGGGTGGGGTAACTGTACATTGGATTATCGACGAAACCTTACTTGGTCCCAAGAAGAGGGTCTCGTGCATTACTGGGTTAGGACATTTAATGTACATTGGAGGGGGTTGGGTTAGGACATTTACAGGGGCCAGTTTCAAATTGCAGTCTCCCGTAGGTGCTCCTTGAGAGTGGTTTTAAAAGTGGGTAGTGATTCACATTCATTTACAGCTGTGGTTAGGGCGTTCCACATTGATGTGGCATAATTGCGAAACGTGTTTAGTCCCTTGTTTGAGCCGAATCTGGGTTTAACATGATTTGTGGAGCTCCTTCTGGTGTTGTGGTCGTGGTATTCACTGACCTTTTGGAAGTATTTTGACATGTACATGGGTACGTTAGTCGTGTAGTGTATCTTGTAGACCAGGCCCATTGCAAGTTGCTGTACTCTGTTGTCTACTCTAAGCCATCCTAGGTTGTCAAAGTGGGCAGGGGTGAGGTGGGTTCTAGGAGTAAGGTCAAGCAGTAGTCTGACCAGTTTGTTTTGTGATGTTTGTAATTTTGTTTTTAGCGCCTTTTGAGGTGCTTTGGTACCATGAGGTGCAAGCATAGTCGTAGTACCCTTGAATGAGTGCTCCTGCCAGAGTCTTCAGGGTATTCTTGTTTACCAGAGAGGAGATCCGGTACAAGAATCTAGTTCGTTGGTTGACTTTTTTTATTACATTGGATGCCATTTTGTCACAGGAAAGATTTGCCTCTAGGATGGAACCTAGGTATGTAATTTCATCTTTCCTTGTGACAATATTGTCACCCACTGTAACTGAGAAGCCGTCGGCCTTGTAACTTGTTCTTGTCAGAGACCAGCAGGGCTGAATCGTCCGCGAACAGGAACAAGTTGCAGTCACAAGCTGACGACATGTAATTTGCATAAATTAGGAACAGTAGCGGTCCTAGTATGCTTCCTTGTGGAACACCACAGCTCACTGGGGGGGGGGGGGGGGGGGGGTAGGGTACCGTTTACCTCCACCATCTGTTCTGCGTCTCTACAATTCGTAGCCGCATTTCTGCAGACCCCTCTCTGATTGGTCGAGCATGCGCATGAGCCGCGACAAGCCAGGAGTCGAAACTCCGTTAAGCTCCAGAGAGAGAGGCTGAAAACCCACAGTTGTTGCCCGACGGATGGGAACCGGATCCCGGATCCGAGGTTTCTGATGACTACCCCCAAAACATGGAGGTCGCGAACGCAATTTATACGCATGGAAGTATTACGAATCATTAAAAAAATATACCGTTAACTGGAATATGTTGTGTGTGCCTTTACACATATGTTGGATTATGTAATTGGTTTGTCATTAAATGTTGTGCCTTACTAATAATAACTAATTCCTTGGTCAATAGAAGTCTCTGTGATACTTTCTGAATATGATTTGGGAGGGTTATAATAGAAGAAAGACAGTGTAAACAATATAACGTTATGTGAATAAACCGCGAAATAATAACTAATTCCTTGGTCAATAGAAGTCTCTGTGATACTTTCTGAATATGATTTGGGAGGGTTATAATAGAAGAAAGACAGTGTAAACAATATAACGTTATGTGAATAAACAGCGAAATAATAACTAATTCTGTTATGTTATATAATGTTACAATGTACAGTTTCTAACAGCTGGCTGTGTTGTGAAATGTGCATAACGTTATGAATAAACCGCGAAGTCACGCGAAATAACGTTATACGCGAATCTGGTAGTACATATCTTTTTATCTTCAATCTTGATATGATAACATTACATCCGCCTTTTACCGCGTGACGAGCTAAACCAATCAGAGAGGGGCTTCGCTCAACCAATCAGAGAGGGGCTTCGTTCAACCAATCAGAGAGAGGTCTGCAGAAATGGAGTTCAACCAATCAGAGAGGGGTCTGCAGAAATGCGGCTACGAATTGTAGAGACGCATCTGTTCTCTCCCCTCCAGGTAGGATTGCATCCAGCTCACTGATAGACTATCAAAATTGCTTTTAGCTTGTCAATCAGAATGGAGTGATTGACAGTGTCTAAGGCGTTTTGTAGGTCCAGCATGACCAATGCCGCAGTATTTGCCCGCGTCCACCTCTTGTTTGATGTGGTTGTTCAAATAGAGAAGACATGTGTCAGTGGTAGTGTTGTCACGATACTGGAATTTCGAATACCATTTTCGATACCACGGGGAAAAAGGTTCAATCTTAAAATGTAAAAGAAATATATATATATATATATTTTTTTTTAAATAAATTTTGCTTTTGTTGCTGGTTGATTCTCCTCAGCTTCTCTCTGATACTATAAGAGAAGATAAATATAACACTTTTAAAACCCTTTGTTTATCTTTAGATCACACATTTAAAAATAACTGTTCATCTTACTTCAATCATTTTTATTGCAGAACATGGTATTTTCTCAAGCAGACAGATGTAAACACTGTAATCTGTGTTGCATGTACCTGACTAACTGAACTGTTTGTATTACAGTCATATTCCAACTTAACTGAATGCACGTGTGTGTGTGTGTGTGTGTGTGTGTGTGTGTGTGTGTGTGTGTGTGTGTGTGTGTGGACTACTGTACTATTACAGGTATTGAAATGAGCAATGCAACTTCTATACAAAAAAAAAATATTCTAATGAATAATTAAATATCGATATTGCGGGAAATGAGTATTGAAACCGTTTTAAATATTCAGAATCGATATGTATCGATTTTTCTTTTTTGATCAACTTTTTCTCTCATTTTCTATTTTTCTCCCATCCCAATTTAGTATCGTCCAATTCTACCCGCCCCTGTCTCGAACGCTGTTTCATGCCTTCCACAAGCTGGCTGTAATGTGGACGAAGCCATACATTGCACGAGTCCCCTCCGGTACTCGAGGTAGCAGCCGTCGCATCTTTTCACCTGCACAGCGCGATCTTTCAGCATCGGGGGTCCGCGCTTTGGAGGGACGCCGCCCCCGTCGCTTCCTGATTCTACTGCGCAGGCGCACCAACCGACCTGTAGGAGTCGCTGTCCACAACGTCCGATCAGCTTCCCACCCCCTAATACTGCCAAATGTATTAGTGTGAACGACCAGCAAAGCTGAATGCAATGCGGAGAGCTGGGCTCGAACCCAGCGTCTCCTGCATTGATGGTGAGCGCCTTACCCACTGCACCACCTTGCCGCCCATGATATGTATCGATTTTTCGATATTTTTGACAACACTAGTCAGTGGAGTGGGATGTTCTGAAGCCAGATTGGAATTCGAAGATTATATTTCTTTCCGCAAGGTACTTTTCGACCTGTTCATATACTATTTTTTCCATGACTTTCGAGATGGAGGTAAGAATAGAAACGGGGGCGGTAGTTGCCTGGGTCTAATTTGCTACCCTTTTTGTGCAGGAGGGTTACTCTCGCAATTTTGAAGTCTTTGGTTATGTGTCCCTGTTTTATGGAGAGGTTTATTATGCGTGTGATGACTGGGGTGATGGCGGCTGCTGAGTCTCTGAGGAATTTGGAGGGGATATTGTCATGGCCAGTGGCCTTGTTAGGTTGGAGGGCGCTCACTTTTTTGAGTACCTCAGCTGTTGTTACCATTTCTAGTTTGAAATCGTCTTTGTGGACCCCTAGGTTATTGTAGTAGGCTATGATGTGTTCTACCCCAAAATTCCCTGAGTGGGAGGGTAGTTTATTTACCAGTGTTGTGGCTATGTTTGTGAAGAAAATGTTTAAGTAATTGGCCACATCCAGCTTGTCTGTGATGAGCGTGTTGTCCGTCTTTATGTTTATGTTTGAAAATCTGGTTTTACGTTTTTTACTGCAGCCTAGTTGATTATTGAGTAATTTCCAAAGTTCACTGGGTTTATTTTTGTTTTCCTCAGTTTTGTCATTGATGAAATTCTTTTTTGCAGTTTTGATCATGGAGTTTACTTCATTTCTTAGTCTGTTTCTTTGCAGTTTGAGTTCAGTCATGTGGGCTTGGAGTTCACTGCTCAAGCTTTTGGTAAGCTTTGACTGACTTTTACGAAACTCAGAGCATTTTTTGTCTCTGGTTTTCATAGCGGTCAATATTTCTGAGTGCATCCACGGCTCAGCGCGATTTTTTTACCCTGGTGGTTCATAGGGGGGGCATGTCGTTCAGTACTGTTGAGAATTTGGTTTTGAAGCCAAGCCATGTTTCTTCAACTAGTGTACCACTGAGCTCTTCTGACCAGTCCAGGCTCTCCAGTTCTAGGTTAAGAATATCATATAATGATCGCTTAACCCGCATGCTATAACCCCTTTACTGGAGATCTTGGACTTGTCAGAGGTCAGAATGAGATCAATGGTAGTCTGTGTTGAATTGATTCACATACCCGGGTGGGTTGGGTGATTAGCTGGCTGAAGCCATGCCGATCACAAAACCTACTGAATGACTTGAAGACAAATGCATCTATTCGTTGCATATCCGTGTTCCAGTCTCCAATGAGAATTGTTTCTACATCCTCAACTCCAGCTAAACACCCATCCAGTGTATCATAAAAGCCACTCTGTTCTGGCGGTCTGTATATTGTGCCAACTAATACTGATTTAGCCCTTTCAAAAAAGAATTTCAACCCATACAGTTTCAAGAGTCTCGTGATTCAGGTCAGTACGGATAATGAATTTGGTGTCTTTGTGTATGTACATGCAGACACCACCTCCATACCTGTTCCTGTCATTTCTGACTACTGAGTAGTTTTCTATTTCAATTTCAGGGTCTGTCACAGAATTAGTATAGTAGAAAAGACTCACGCACATCCCAAATGTAGTCTGTCACAGAATTGTCAAGTTTTGTTTCTGAAAAACATAATATGTTTGCCTTACCATTAATAAATAATTGTCTGATTTCAGTCAGATTATGTCTCAGGCTGTTTGTATTTAGGTGAAATATATGAAGTCCATTTGTGTTGATTATCTGATTGATGTCATCAGGCTGGAAGTATTTTTGTTCATCTGTGTCCGGTCCTGCGGTGGGGGAGGGGGGGCTTTGTTGATGTTTGGTCCGTGAGTGGGGAGGGGGGGTGGGGGTAATCCTTTGTCCTGTCCTGGGTCCTCTGCTAGCGTCTGTATTCATCATCGGTGTGAAAGTCGGCGATGTGGGGGGGGAGGGGGGGGGGGGGGGGCTGGGGGCTGGTTGTTGATTACAGATGGCAGTCCGGGTGGCGGGGGGGGGTGATACTGCCTTGTATCCATGTTCATTGTGGGGGAGCCGGGTGGTTCTGTCCTTTGTCCTGGGCCTGGTAGCCTAGCTAGCCTGGCTGGGCTGGCTAAGCTAGCAGGCGAGTCATTGGTGTATATGTCGACGTCCCATGCCGATTTGGGCTCCACTGTTGTGAGCTCCAGTTCTATTCTCGAAGTCAACTTCCTGTCTGTTGTTGCTAGGCAACTGCGGCGTGGGGGAAACATGCACCCCGGGTACATTGTGTACGGTTCATTTAGTGCAGAAACGGATCGGAAAAGCGGGAAATTAAACACAATCAAGGGTAATTTTCTTCAGTGTATCACAATGCCAAAGAGCTGCTGTGTTACGCTTTGTACTAGTAATAACATAATCAAAAATCCAAATAGAACGTTTTATATAATACCAGTTGAGGCATCACGGATAGCTGGCAGCTATCAAGAGGGCACATGTAGACTCAGACGGGAGAGTCGATCAAAACAGACCCTGGCCCCCAAGTCAAATCATACGTATGTCTGCTCTACCCATTTCATAACGGGTGAGAATAAGGAACAAATATGTATATCGTAAATTAAGTTTTATTGGCTGTGAGGCTGTAAACAGCAGAGAAATGTTAGCTGCTAGCTACTTCACCATATAACGTTAGTCCATTCTCTTCAAGTAGCCTACATGCCTTTTTTTCCCGCCTTAGAATCACCAGAAAGGCTTTCGAAATAGTGAAATGCCATGTTGGCCTCAATATTTTCAAAACAAATTATATGAAAAGGTTATGAAATTAACAAGAATGTGATAAAATATGTAATAAAAACGGAGCTCAACGCATACATTTGATCGTAGAAATCAGTTTGTTTTCCACCATACCAAGATGGCGGTGGTCTCGTGACATCAGAGTGTCTTCAAGAATTCTCCGGTTCTATTCTATATTTGCTTGATCTATTTACATTGGCTGCAACGATACAGTGTGCGTGTTAAGTCTATGCACCCAGGTTTGGAGGTAGACGTCTATCAGAAGAGAGTGACGTCACGTGAATCACGCACAAAACAATGATTTATATTTGATATATTAACACTTTCTGCGCCAAAAACGCTTTACAGTGATATTGGCCGCCATGCGCATTCTGCCAATAACGCTGTCCAGCGATTTTGAGATCAATATTTCATTTTTTCGCCCATAGAATTCATAATTCATATATACACCTGCGACGCTGCAGCTGGACCCTATAGGTGACGGCAACGCCGGCTCAATACCGCCGCCTGGTGGATGGTCGGGCGAGTTACACTCACCTACAGGATATGGCTGATAATAATAATAATAATAAATCAAATTTATATAGCGCCTTTCATAGAACCCAAGGTCGCTTTACAATCAGGACAAAAAATAGGGCAAGGAAAGTAGGGGGGGAGGGGGAAGAGGGGATGAGGGAAAGTAGGGGATAATGGACCTAATTTAATCTAAAACTAACTGATGGGGAAAGCCTTGGTGAAGAGGTGTGTTTTTAGAGCGGATTTGAAGGTGTCCAGGGTTGGGGCGTTGCGGATTTCGGGGGGGAGAGAGTTCCAGAGGGTAGGGGACGCCACGCTGAAGGCTCTGTCCCCAAAAGTCCGTAACCTGGTGCGAGGGATGGAGAGGAGACCTAGATCAGAGGATCGTAGGTTCCGGGATGGAGTGTACTGGTGGAGGAGATCAGACAGGTACCGGGGGGCGAGGTCATGGAGGGATTTGTAGGTGAGGAGCAGGAGTTTGAAGGTGATGCGGAACCTGACTGGAAGCCAGTGGAGATGGATGAGGGTGGGGGTGATGTGCTGCCAGGGCTTGGTGTGAGTGAGAACCCTGGCAGCTGAGTTCTGGACATACTGGAGCCTGTCCAGGGCTTTGCTGGGTACCCCGAACAGGACTCCATTACAATAGTCCAACCGGGAGGTGACAAATGAGTGGATCAGGGTCTCCGCCACAGAGTCTGAGAGTGAGGGTCGGAGACGGGAGATGTTCCTGAGGTGGTAGAAGGCAGACTTGGTGACAGATTTGATGTGGGAGTGAAATGAAAGTGTGGAGTCAAGGGTGACGCCCAGGTTACGGACTTCGAGAGACGGGGAGATGGAACAGCCGTCAACGTGGAGGAGGAGATCTCCAACCTTCCCGAGCAGTGCCTTGGGGGCCACAACCATGAGTTCTGTCTTTTTGCTGTTGAGTTTAAGTAATTTGGTTGCCATCCAGGTTTTTATAGCGTGGAGGCAGTTGACTACAGACTGTGGGGGGAGCTGGGAGGATGGTGAGGTGCTGATGTAGAGCTGAGTATCATCAGCATAACAGTGGAAGTTGAGTCCGTGGTGACGTATAATCTGACCGAGGGGGAGCATGTAAATGGTGAATAGTAGGGGACCCAGCACAGAGCCCTGGGGGACACCGTGGTTGACTGGGGCCGGGGGGGAGGATGAGCCGCTGACGCTGACAAACTGAGATCTATTAGTGAGATATGAATGAAACCATGACAGAGCTGTACCGGTGATGCCTAGGTTGTCGGAGAGGCATTTGAGGAGGACTGAGTGGGATATTGTGTCGAACGCCGCGGAGAGGTCGAGAAGGATGAGGAGGCTGATGTGTCCGGAGTCTGCAGCAAGGAGGAGGTCATTAGTGATCTTGATGAGGGCGGTCTCTGTGCTGTGATGTGCTCGGTAGGCTGACTGATGGCGTCGATTAAACTCATCCGGCCGTCACATATCGTTGCAGGACTCCCGACAGACAATGTACATAATGGATCGCTTTCTAAACTTAATAATCGATATGATTTCGGCGTTTATTGCGACATACAAACCGGAAATGGACCTAGGCGATCGGCGTCGTATACTTGGGATCTTTCACCGCCAGTCTCCTTGACCCACGGTAAGAGGAATATAACGTTATTTTCAACCCGCTGGTGAGTTTCCTTGTGAGCAAACCGATCTGATCAATATATCACCCAACCTACATAAAGCATTTACTGATGATCGGGGAATTATAAACGACCCCCCCCCTTTCCTTCACGCATGATGAAGCATAACGTATACCGATCATATACAGTTGAATTTTTTAATATAACGTGTATAGGGAAGAAACGCCAATCGATAATCTATATATGCGTTTAGGCCTATAACTCACTTTCTAGGAATTACTGCAGAAAACGATAAAAACATACTTATATTCTAGAAGGTATTTTTGTATGAATGTATGAATGAAAAAATATAACGTTCCCACATCCTGAATGATAGATAATCGATGTTGAATGGGCCATAGTAATGTCAATATAGCAATACAATTTAAAAAGTTATAGCCCTGCAAAGAAGGTGAGCCACTCCATAGACTTATAGCGCTGGCAGAGAGGGTACTTTGATGGGTACAATGGCTGGCAAGGAATGTGTTAACGTTATTGTGCATTTTAAACACAAACACTTAAAATTTGTAATTATTATTAATTTTAAACATGTTTAGTTTATTTTTAGGGGTCCAAAATCTAAAATAAAAGAAAATACAATTTCTTCTTCTCCTTCCCTCTTCACCAGGGGGGGGCAGCACCCGAGCGTCTTTTATGGGCCGGCCGCCACTGCCCCTTATAGACATACAAAACAAACAAATGTCCATGCCACATCTCCTTGTGATATGACAGAGCAAATGACTAAGCCACAAACACACAAAAAACAGACATAAAAATAAATATATATATATATATAATACAAATAAAACACAGGTACCATCAGATCAGATCCTAATTCTCACAGTAATCATCTATATTACAGAAACAGAGCTTTAATTAGTCATCACCAGGCCTTTCAGTTAGATGTAAAAAGTGATCCCACACCTCAGCAAAAATATCCTCTCTCCCTGCAACTCTATATGTCACCCTTTCATATGATGCCGTCCGAAACATCCATTCCTTAAAAGTAATATCGTGGGTGACTTCAAATGTCTTAAAAGCAATTCTACATCCTGATATCATGGCCATTCTATACCACATTCCTTGATTTTTAGACAGCCTAATCTCTTTTGGTAATAGACCCAGTATGCATGCCGCTGGAGAGTTATTTAATTTTCACTCAGAAATACCACAACTTCCTCCCACATTTTCCGTACTTTCTCACATTCATATAACATCCAGCAGATGTCACTGCTTCTTAGCTTCAGTCTGGCTAACTTACTGGGGGTCCAATAACTTCTTTTTAAAACTTTAAAAAAGATAAGTTGTGACTGTGCCTCCCAAGAGAATTTACCCCATTTGGTCACTAGGTTCTCCCATGTTTCTTCAGAGATATCCTCACGCACGTCATTCTCCCAGCTCAGCTTCAGACCTGCCAATTTGGGTGCATGGTGTTCTCTGATAACATTGTAAAAGCTTGATGCACCCCCTCTTCTGTGCCAATCTTTATTAAACAGATCTTGAATTGCAGTAAACGGGTCAAATGCTGATCTAACCATTGATGATGATATAGTGTCTAATCGGCAAGAACCTATAGAAATGTTTATTATCTAAGCCAAAATTATTCTTAATATCCTCAAACGGTAATACCCCATCCTCCCCAGCTATATCCCCCAGTACATGGATCCCTGATTTTACCCAGTCTTCCCAAATGAAAGTCTTCTTATCAACCTTTCGTTTTTTATTAAACCATATAGAGGCTCTTGCAGTTAACTATGGGTTGGCTCTAGTTAGCTGGTGTGATTGATTCCAGGTTTCTCTGGCAAATGACAGTAGAGGGTTCTTAAAAGGTATAGCTCCGTCTGATTGTGTCAGGAAGGATTCCAGATATGAGGGACATACCATTTCTTCCTCAATCTTGACCCAAGCAGGTGCTTGTTCAGCAGAATGGTTCATCTTTGAGAGCTGGGAGAGTGAGAACGCATAGTGATACCAGTCTTGTTTGGGCAGAGATAAACCGGCATTTTCTTTCGCTGCATACATTATGGTCCGACTAAACGGAGGCCTTTTGCCTCTAGGTTAGCCTGACTCTGCATTAGCTTCTTAATTAGTATCGTTGTTGCATCAAGCACAGTCTAATTTTCTCAGATTCTCCCCTCCGCCTCATCAAGTCTGTTGTTAGTTTTGTTCAGTTCGCTTTTAATTTCGGAAAGCTGCTGCTTGTTATCCTTTCTGAATTCTTTGAGCTCTTTGAAAATGCTTAGCAGCGTAGCTTCAGGTTCAGGTTCACCGTCGCCATTTCCTTGTCCTGGTGTGTTATCATTCTCTGCCATTTCGTCGTCTTTTTCGGTTGTAAGCGTGTTTGCCCTACGTCTTGTGATAGCTTCCTTTATCATTACTAATAAACATCTACCCTGGTTTTGTCAAAATCAAGTTTTCGTTTTTTCTTTTATTAAACTACCGGGGTGCTCGAGAATTAGGCTGTCATGTCTTCTGCGGTCAGACCGGAAGGGTTATTATTTCTTTTAAGGCAAATATACACATGTCTGTTCCGTGTTTATGTTTAAAACGAAACTGATTATCAGTGGTAAGCATGTACAATAAAATTCTGTCCAACAAAATTATCTCAAGCACTCTAGAGAGTATGCTGGCCAGGGCAAGATGGTCTGTAATTATCTTTGCTGTTAATTTTCCCAGCTTTGTCTTTGATGACCGGCACAAGTAATACAGCTATCCTGGAGTCTGGTAAAATACCATGTTTAAAAAACCCTGAAAGACAAAGATCAAGAAGGGGGATTTGACCTTACGACTGGCATGTTTTAAATGTTCAGCAGTAATATGATCAGTATCACATGCCTTATTGTTTTCTAGGTTCAAGATGGCACAGTTGACTTCCTCAGAGCTGACTGCTAAGTTCTCATTGGCATCAACATCTTCAGTCACTTCTAATACAGTTAAATAAGTTATAATAATGCTGTCGCCAAAGTTCACCAATTTTATCTGACCCACATATAAATCAAAGTGACTTTTGTTACTCAGCTTCCTGGCGAGGGAGTCAGCCCGCATTGAAGCCTCATTCCTATTGATGAAGCGGACAGCATATTTAAACAAGGTATTGGTACGTTTTTTGTGTTCAAACAAGGGCCCCTGTCTCATCCTTCCTGCCTCTGTCCAATACTTAAAAGCATCTCTAGCAACAGTAGTTGTGTAGTTCTGCCACATGCTCCTTCCAGCCAGGTTTACCATGATGTGCTGTAGAACAATTATTGCTTTTATAAAAAGGTTTACCACTGACATAAAGATAATTAACAATAAGGTCATACATGGAACAAAGGGCTTTACCATGTTCCTCATTTTTACAGTTTACATCACAGCACAGTACTGCATCCCTAGGTAATTCAATAGAATCCAGCAGAATGTCAGTATGAGAGGAGGTGTAGCTGTTAATTTCCTCAGAAGTTAAACACGACTAGTCTAGCTTCCCTGCATATCCTCTGTTGTCATCCACCTGTTGTTAGCCAACCTGTTACCATATTCATCAACATTTTCATAGGATTCATAAGGCATATAAATATTTAGGATGGTGAATTTCCTGTCGTATTTTAACCTCGATTCCAATAGCCCAGTCAACACCAAGCCTTACCACTGACACTATTGGGTCGAGTTTGCAGTTCCACAAAATTGCCACACCTCCAGGTATTCTGCCTTCTGCCACTACAATCAGTAGTGGATTCTCCTACTCCATGAAAGTTCTTGGGTAGAGTATTCAGCCTTTCAAGGTCTTGTTTGGCGAACCATGTCTCTTGAAGGTACAGGATTTCACATACCTCTAAAAGTTTCTCGACCACCAGCCGTTTTGATTTGTCTCCAGCACTGCGCCCTACATGCAGGCCTCGCGTGTTAAATGACACGACCGGAACACACCTGGTTATTAGTTATGTCGAGCGCTGGGGCTTCGCCCTCCATTCGATCCAATAGTCAGTGTAGCGTCCCTGGAATTTCTTGGCTCAAAGTAGCGTCTGACAAAGGTCCCAGCGGGCCACAGCTCTGGGTCATACATTTCAGCTACTTCCTTATATTCCGCAGTGATGTGAAAAGAGCTGAATCTTCACTGTCTCGATCTTCCGACAGGTGACATCACGGCATCACGTTTCTCCTTCAAGTATTCACTCAGCGTGTGAGCCTCCAAGTCAGGGGCAAACTTAGTGGCAAAAAGGTTCACCAGATTTGTACTGATCACTTCAATCTTAGAACTCGTACTTGTACCAACTACTCCTATTTTCTTTCTCTCTTGTTTCAATGGCGCTTGGCCGGCCCGAGGATTAGGATGTATGTCTCCAGGTTCAGGTGCCATCTTTGGTCGCCGCCCACCTTTCTTCACAACTAAACTCCAATCTCAAGTCTTTGATGGTGGTTGTGATGTGGATGTGGCCATTTGCCCTCCAGCGCTGTATGTGCCTCCTTTTCTATTTGGCTTCACCTGGACAGCATTCACAGCAGCCGCTTCCAGGGCTTGGCTCGCCTTGGCCTGACTGTCCAATCCAGGAGGCCTTTCAAATCAAATCAAATCAAATCAAATTTATTTATAGGGCCCGACAACACACGTTAATGTCCCCATGGGCCGTACAGGTCTTCTTTAAACAAGTCAAGAAGACAACATAACAATAAGTCAAAAACAGAACAAGAACACCATAAGGTCCAAATGAAGACACACGGTTGTCCAGGGCCAGTGTTTCCGCCTGCAACATCTCACAGGCCAGCATTTTGGCCTCTAGGACACTCTTCACCCCACACATGTCCTTGTTTAGTTGATCCATTCTCCCCATCAATGCTGAAACATCAATGTGGTCAAACGAGACAGGAGGGAGCACATCTAGGTAGTGGGAAACAAATCCAAGTATATCTTGCCCGCATTCATTATAATTTGGAGGACCGGCTTCTATCAACATTGTCGCACCAATAATGCCATTTAGCCAGGTCTCGACTAGGAACATGCATTGCAAATTCTTTTCAGTTATTATCATTAATTAAGAAAGATTTGTTGCTCAATGATCTGCCATTCAGGAGGGCCATTTTCAGTGATTTTGTGATTGGGGGTGAGGTTGGCCTTGGCTGAGCGATGATAGGTCTGAGGTTACTAGGTGTTACAGTACTTTGGTGATGACCTGGCAAGAGGGAGGGGGAGGAGGAGAGTGAGACGGGGGGGGGGGTCTTGGAGGGAGGGGTGCCCTGCATTTTAGGGCTGTTGGTGGCGACATGGTCTGATGGTTCCATGCTCTCTTCTGTTCTTGGTGAGGGGGAGCTGAGGGTGGGTGGAGTCATCCTGCTTAGTGAGGTAGGGCTGGGGATGCTTGAGTTGTTGTAGTGTCTGTCTCATCAGCGATGACTCAAGGTCGTTGTCTGGTTTCTTTGGTGCCGTCGGGTGGTGAATGGAGTAGAGTATATTACGTATGTGAGGTGTACAGTTTTCCTCCAGATCTGTTTAGAGAAAATCCATTATTTTGAAAAATTGTCCTCATCTCCACTCCAGAACAGATCAAAGTTTGGGATATAATTAACATTGTGTAGCACACAAGCGGTTGAGAGCCATTTGTTTAGCTGAAGGAGTCTGCTGAATCGCTCAGTCCTTTCAGTGACTATTGGTAAAGGACCACTAATGTGGGCTTCTACGTTTGTGGAATCAAGCATTTTCAGCAATTCATTAAAGTCATGTTTCAGCTTTTCAGACTGTCGATGTAATTAGCTCCTACATGAATGATACATTTCTTGGCTGCTGTGTTTTCATATAGGATTATTGGAATTTGCTTTGTTATTTCACAAACAGTTCCATCAGGGTAGCAGTATATCTTGGTATTTCTCTTACCATCAACATTGATATAGCCTACAGCAGAGTCACCCATTATCAGCGTTGTTGGTTCAATGTTTAGCTCCTGTTCTTCCATGGCTTTATTGTTCTGTGGCCTGTTTTCTTTCGCAGGTCCTGGGCGTTTCCCACCGTTAGCTTGTTGTTCGTCATTAGCTTGTAGCTGTGGTGGCTTGTCCATTTGCCCACGGAGCCTCGTTCTCCCAGAGCAGCGTGGGCTTGATGGCAGGGGGGTCAGGTCTTCAGATGATAATCCAGGTTCATGCACTAGTGGTAGGTATCGGTTTTATCTTTTTGTCTTAGCTGTGATAGGGTTCGCATTAGCCGTGTTAGCTGCATTAGCCGTGTTAGCTGGATGGCTCATAGGTAGAGAGGGCCACCCAGTCACTGAATTGATCTCTGGGCGTTCATTGGCATTCTTTGCCACTTCAGGCATCGTAATTTTGCTTTGTTTTTCGGCTTTGCCCCATGCCTATTCTAGAGGGCATTTTCGTTACCGACAGTGTCACTTAGCTGGTAATAGTGTGCCTTGTTGTCCTTCCTCGCTGGTTTATTCACAACCGGGGTCCAGGGTAGTGTCGAGTCCTTCTCTATATGAAATATCTTCGTTTCAAGTAGTACGATCAACCGTAGGTGTCCACAGCAGTCTCTGCATGGAGAGATACTGTATGTGTTCTGTAGTGAGAGCTAGGTTGTTAGATTGTAGGTTGTTAGTTGTTAGCTAGGTAGGCTAGACTAGACATATATATGTGATATAGCTGGTGGCTGAGCTAGTCCTATTCAACGATGCACTGCCGTCATAAATCGAAAATAATATAAATCCACAGTTCTAGAGAAGTACCATAGGAACTGGAAGCTAGCGTAGTGAGTATTTTAAAGTTGAAAGGGTGATAATTAATCATTAAGGTAGCGATAAAGCAGAGTGACACGGAGCAGCAATACAAAGCAGCTTGCAGAAGCTGTAGTAGTATAGTAAGTATAGTATTGTAAGTAGGGGTGCAGTGTGCACGATATAGATTTTTTTGACCCCGATATCGATAACTTTCTGCTCCTCAAGGTCGATACCGATACCGATAACCGATATATATATATTTATTGTATTATAATTTTTTTTTTTTATGTTTATTCCTGTAGTGTTGACCTAACCAGATTTATCATGACATGAGCGTTACTACTATGAACAAAACAAAGCAAAGAGAACAGTTTTGACTCTTCAAATAAAGTGACTATATTTATTTTTCCAAATAAATATAATTTGAGTTAATCACAAAATTCACAATCCGTCAATGTCATTAACAATGTGTTTCCCTGAACAATGAGTGAACTAAAAACCAACAGGTATTGTGCTTTGTCAGTAGGGATGGGTACCGTTCACATTTGAACCGATACCGGTACCCAACAGTACCTTTTTTCGGTACTTTAGTCTCTAAAAATGTAATCTACCTACATCAGCTGTAAAAAAAAAAAAAAATCCAAACGTCAAATAACCACATTTTCGTCCGTTTTCGGAGGAAAAATCGGAGGAAAATGGAGGGGGAAAAAGATATAAAAATAAAAATAAAAAATAACACGGGCGCACACCAGTCTGTCCTATTTATGACTGCCTTTTTGCGTTCGTAAATCCTGTTCGTAGCTACAAACGAATCTCCAAAAAGAAACTGTTTGATCATGCCAAAATTTACTCGAGAAGTTCGTAAGTGGAGTTACGAAGAAATTTGTTCTTAACTTTCTCGTAAGTCCGTTCGAGCATGAGGTCCATTGTCCGCAAACTCCAGGGTCTGTAGCACAGATTATCATGTTGCAAATATTTCTTTCTTACACAGGCCCTATTTAAACCCTGTCTGATATTAGAGATACTATGGGGCGACAGTGCATCTCTTAAAGCTCATTGTTATGCTCTTAAAGCTCTTTGTTTGGCATTCAGCATGTGCGACTGACATGTTGAGTGACAGCCTAGTAAAAATAAACTTAAAAAAAAGTGTACATAAGCGGTAGTTAGTTATAAACGGTATATGAATTTACATCTGTCCTATTTTCTACACACTGACTATGCTAGGATTTGTCATAATGAGACGAGAAGAGCACCTCACGTCGCATGGACAATCAATAGCAACAAAAAAAACTAGCCAGGTCTGCATCATTACTGCTCTGTCCATCCACAGACTTAAAGGAACACGCCAACTTTTTGGGAAATTAGCTTACTTGCCATCTACCCTGAAGCTAGACGAGCAGAAAAAAATATATATATATTAGACATTTTCTTTTTCTAAGCAGATATATACTAAAAAAGAAACAGGGCTTTTGAGGTGATGAAATCACTGTGCCCAGGCAGCAGTGGTTCGGCAAAAAATAGCTCAGAGTATATATCTGCTTAGAAAAAACGAAAAATTTCTCCATGTGGTAAATACACAGGTCACAACATGTTTACAGGAACGTTTATTGAGTGTATTTCGTGACTGTTGGGAACTAGGCTACACTGGCACACCTACTTCCAGTGAATGATGCTAAGCTAGGCTAACAGAGCGGCTGTTCCCTAAGCCTAATGCATGCACAGAGAAGAAAAGGGTATGTATGCTTGTCTAACTCCAGGGTAGATGGCAAATAAGCAAATTTCCCAAAAAGTTGGCATGTTCCTTTAAGAATATTTGTTATTTACAAGGCGGTTCTTGGTTAGTTTCCATCCTACCTATGCAACTATTATCATTCAGAAAACCGTTGGAAGTTACTGTCTGTGTTCCCAGGATTTATTCTTGCTAAATAAACTAAACTAAAGCCTGTATTGAACTGAGAAAATGGCTTTATATATGCTGCTCCCTCTACTTAGAATCTATCGCAGGAGGATTTAAATCTTGTGGAGCTGGTCTCATTGGGTTATTTAGATCCATTCTTTTTTATATATATATATATATATATATATCCTCTTTTCTCTGCCTGATTTTTCTATTTTTCTCCCCATCCCAATTTAGTCGTTATGCCAATTCCCCCCCTCCCCTGCCTGGTTGTTGTGCGCATGTTCCTCCTACTGGTCGGTACAAGGGAACCCTGAAGTCAGCCAGTGGCTCTTTTTTCACCTGGCAGCGAGGACTCTCATTGGTGAAGCGTAACGCGTGGGAGGTCACGCTGCCTTCACCATTTCCTGCCTTTCGCTGAGCAAGCGCCCAGACCTGACCTGTAGGCTTCGCTGTCCACAACGCCAGATTACCACCCACGACTTCCCTCCCCCTAACTCAGCCAAACGAGTTAGTATGACGACCGGCCCAAGCCAAGGCAATGCTGACTCCGGGAGTCAAGACTGCAGCCTCTTGCATTGGTGACGAGCGCAATCTCCGGTACGCCACCTGACCGCCAAGTATTTAGATCCATTCTGAATGAACTGGAGATGAATACATCTGTCTGCCATTGTTTTGACGGAGCTGATTGCTCCTGTATATCTTTGAACTAGATGGTGTCTTGTGACTGTGATTTTTGTATTTCAACCATGTGATCTGTACATTTGATTGTCTGTCATTGTTCTATGTTGTCTGTCTGCATCTGCAACCCTGTTAAATGCGCTGCTGCCTGTCTTGACCAGGACACACTTGAAAAGCTTTTTAATCTCAATGGCTATTCTGGTTAAATAACAATAGAATTACAGTTCAATCAGCCAGCTTTGATCGATAGTTCGATATAAAAAAGATTTTACAGCTCTGGTAAGTAGAAGAAATGCATTGTAGGTTTTGAGGGAGGGAGAGTTTGCACACTGAATACAATGCTGCCAGTGGATCTAATGTACCAACGTTCCTGTCAGACAGGCCTTGACTGGTACATTAAATCCATTGGGAACATTTTATTCATTGTTATTCTTTAGCGTGCAGTCAGTCACTAAACTTGGCCTAAAGATGCCGCTGGTCAGAGGTGGTAATCCCAGGGTAATTGTTCCTATTTGCCTGTACACGTCATAGGAGTGGGAATCTTTGGGAACCAGTCCAGAAGCCTTTGTTTCTGCTCAAGGGGACATACAGGACACCAAAGTACCGCAAAGTGTAAATTCTTGAGTGAGCAGGGGCCTGGCTGTTCACAGCAGAAGCCATTTCTCCATGCTGGTCAACAAGAGATTCTGCTCCTCTGCTTCAATCACATGGTATGAACCGTCCAATCCGCTAATACGGGCACAGAAGGAAACCGTCTGTGCCTCCCGGCACTTCACGGCACTTTGGCATCTGGTGTGTCTCTGCCGTAAACTTCCCCCTGCAGAGTGCAGCTTCAGAGCCCACTGTGAGGCAAGGTTGATGGTAAAAGTACCGAGCTGCATAGCAGCTACCTTGTTTGCAGTGTTATCAATATTACCAGGTTGGTAGGCTTTCATGGTCATGGTCCATATTACCAGGTCTAGGCTTTCATGCTAGTTTGTAGAAGACAAGACTCAAGCTGCCAGCCATCAGTGATATAAAACGTTAGTAAGTAGTGAAGGTAACAAAGGACTGATGGCTGCTACAACCTTTTCCTTGGTATCTTAGCACCGCTTTCTGAGTAAAAAAGCAGATAGGATGATATACCGGGACCAGTGTTGTAGTCGAGTCACTAAATCTGAAGTCTGAGTCGAGTCTCGAGTCCCCAGTGTTCGAGTGAGTCCAAGTCTGAGTCACCAAAGAAAAGCCTGAGTCGAGTCCCCATTACCCTAGTCCAAGTCATCAAGGTTGAGTCCACTCCACTCTCAAAGAGCTGACATACTAATAAAAAAAGGTCTACATTCAAAATAAATGACACAGCGGTCACCATTTCAAAGGGAGTTTATTTACTTTGTGACACAATAGCCAAACAAATGCACTAGCCATCAATATCGTTTGCTAAATGATTAGGACAGGACCTATTACAAAGAAAATTACTGTATTTATCAATTAGCAAGTCCGAGTCTTCACCTTCCGAGTCCGAATGCAGTCAATGCTCGAGTCCAATCCAAGTCCGAGTCATCAGTGCTCAAGTCCAAGTCGAGTCACGAGTCATGAAAATCAGTCCTGGACTGGACTACCACTACACTGACCTGGGCTCAATTAAAGTGTGTATCATGTATCAGAAACCTTCATTATCAACGACACTGTAGGGGCTCAGATCTTTCTAAATAAAAGTTGCTTGTCCTTTTGCAAAGTTTGCATGAGTCTTATCATCCTCGTTCTTCCCAGAATTCGATAATGTTGTTTTAAATAGATTTTCTTTTTCTTTTTTTACACAAACCAAACCAGTTTTAGAATGATTACAAGCATAATAAGCAAAGTACTGGACTATAAATACTTAGTTACTGTCTCCTTCTGCCCCAGGTTCACCCCACGACCTACTGATTATTAAAAAGGAAGAGGACGAGGACACACCTGAGCCACCCGGGGACATGTCCTTTGAGATGAAGGAGGAGGACACAGACCAGGATATCGGTATGTATTACGTTACCATTGACTACAGGAAGGCTCGTTGTCTGGTCAATGAAACATAATAAGGAGACGGTAGCCAAAGTCATTAATAAAGAATATTTAATATATAATTACCATGGTCTTTGTAATAAAGGAACATAAGATAATAAACAAAACAAACACAGAACTATACAGACGGGATCAGCACCAGACGAAAGGGAGGACAGAATACTTATACACAAGGGGATGACGAGACAAGACACACCTGGGTTAATGGTAATTGGATACACCTGGGGAAAAAACAATAGGGACTACAACACTAGGACAGAGGACTACACCTAGACATGACGACTCACATTAGGAGCGCCTGATCAGGGCATAAAACTTAGACCCACACATAACAGTATGTTACTTTCTCATCTCATTAATTTATAAAACTTTGTTTCTCTATAGCTTCATCTCTTCTCATTCTCTTTAGCAAATAAATGTTTTATTTTAAAGGGGAACTATCTTATAAATGGCCTTTTTCAGTGTTTAGCATTGTTTCCTAGCTATGTGGACTTATATTAATATGATCTATGTCTCTAATTCTCATATTGGCGCATTCTTCCAATTCTCCTCTCACAATATTCACCCTCACTGAACTGAGTCATCTGAAAATGTGCTGATTTGTGATGTCAGAGAGACACCGCTGCATGATAATCAGCTGAGTTTCCACACAGTTCCCACAGTGGTTGGAGCCCAGGCTCAAAACAGCTTAAGATCTTGAGGTAGAAAAATGCTGTTTTTGAGGACTTGATTAGAAATACAAAACAATGAATTAAAAAAAAAAAAAAAAATTACAGAGGTGTTCCATAAACCCACAAGAATTGTGTAAAAGTGCCCAAATAGTGAAAGAAATAGTAAAATAGTTCCCCTTTAAACAACACATACATACACAACATATAACAACATTCCCAATGCCCCCCCCCCCCCACACACACATACATACATACATAAGAGAAGAAGAAGGATGCGGAAAGAGACACACACAGGAGGGACAAATAAATAATTAAGAGGGCATTCTTCCCAGGTTGCCCATGTAGGTGAGAAACCGTAAACTTCTCTATGGAGCCCCTTGTGTCTTCCAACCAGGAATATGGTGATGTCGGACCAGGTGACTTACAAGCAAAAATAATCCTCCTCGCTGTAAGAGAGGAACATGCAATAACATCTCATTGGCTAGAGCGCAAATTCAAGATTATTTCAGGAACTACAAAGAGTAAAAATGGTTGTAGGAACGGTTTGGGAGGGGAGAGGGAGGTAGGGAGGGATTTTAGTTTGTGTGGTGGACGTGTTACAACTATAAATAACTAAATGTTCTAAATAAATAGCAATGTTGAAATTGAGAAGTTTGGACTTTTTTTTTTATTACAGAGAGAGCAAAGTAACGAAAAAGGTTCCGTTTGGTACCGGTATTGATTCCTAGGTACCGGTATTGGTTCAAATGTGGACGGTACCCAACCCTAATGGTAGGGCGATCCCTTGGCTTAGTTATATATATATATATTTGTCTTTACCTGTTTTTTTTTATTATTATTATAAAATGTGATAGAAAAAAAACTGTGGATACATTTTCCACTCTGTGTCTCCCGTATTTGTAGATTGAAATGAGCCCACAGCCAGCTCTGTACATACATGTAAGAGATATAGCCCTAAACTACTGAGCATGCTCCAGCTTCCTGCTTTACAAAGGATTAAACTAAGGTGAAAAGTGGCCGGCTTCAGACAACAGCAGTCGAGGTTTACCACTCCTGCCCAACACATACAAGGAGGGGAGGCGCTGAGCATTTACTTCACGTTACTCCCATAGCTGGCGAGAGAGGGTGGGAAGCTGATTGAGGGAGACAATCAAGGTATCAGGAAATTCAAATGACATGCCCACTGCAGTTCTGTAGTCACTGTAGTGACTCAGAATGATGGGGGAAGAGTTCAGCAGGGGGAAAGAAGCTGTTCCTGAGCCTGCTGGTCCTGGATCTGAGATTCCTGTAGAGCCTCCCAGAGGCGAGGAGGGTAAACTGTGGCTGGGGTGAGAGGTGTCATTGCTGATACTGCGTGCCTTCCTCAGACACCGTTTGTGATGGACAGTCTTGTTAGCAGGGAGTGGTGAACTAGTGATGTGTTGGGCTGTTTTCACCATTCTATGCAGTGCTTTCCGAGGCAGAGCAGTCGCCATACCGTGGATAGAGAAGGGTGGGGGTTAGGGGGTTGGTTTGGGGACTTGAGATTCAAGCTATTGTTAGGATAAACAAGGGGATTCTTCCACAGAGTACCAATGTATTTTGTCCCCGGTGGCTAAATAATATTTCAGACCAAATCCATGCAAATACTAGACAAAACCTGTTTTTCATAATATGTCCCCTTTACGTTTGACATTGTTTTTGAAACTGTAAAAGTTATGTTTACAGTTGAGAATTGTATTTTGAGTCATGAACTATTTTCCATCTAAAAGTAAAGCTCTTTTGGATCTTGTGGATTTAACAAAAATGTGATATTCAAATGGGTTCCAGGTTGTATCTTTAACCTTTATAATCATCCCTGATTATGCTTGACCTATGTTTTCTTAGTTATTTGAGTTAAATCTCTTTTCTTCCTCCTTCTTATCTCCAACTCAGATATCTTCCCTGTCATTCCCTCGAGCAACAAAGAGAAGGACATAGACAGAACAAGGCAATGGTTTGACGAGTGTGGGACAAACGTCACTACAAAGAGAAATGTCAAAAGACACACACACACCGGAGAGAGGCCATGTTGTGACCAGTGTGGGAAGACATTTACTACAAAGCAAAACCTCAGAATACACCAGCAAATACACACAGGACAGAAACCATACCACTGTGACTTTTGTGGGAGTAGCTTCAGGCACCAAACACATTTAAAGGTGCACCAGCGTATTCATACAGGAAAGAAACCCTACTCCTGTTGCCAATGTGGTAAATCCTTTAGTCAGTCTTCTAATTATTGGAAACACCAGCGTATGCATGTAGGAGCGAAACCCTGCCACTGTGACCAGTGTGGAAAGAGTTTCAGTCAGCTATCAAATTTAAAGGAACACCAACGTGTTCACACAGGAGAGAAACCATTCCACTGTGATGAGTGCAGAAAGTGGTTCAGTACATCATCTAATTTTAGGAAACACCAGCGTGTTCATGCGGGAGATAAACCCCACCGCTGTGACCAGTGTGGAAAGTGTTTTGGTACGTCATGCAGTTTAAAGCAACACCAGCGTATTCATGCAGGAGAAAAACCTTACAACTGTGACCAGTGTGGCAAGAGCTTCAGAACATCATCTGGGTTAAAGCGACACCAGCGTGTTCATATTGGAGAGAAACCATATGAATGTGACCAGGGAACAAACTTAACTTTTTGACTTACCAGCCATTTGGCTGGTATATTTTAAAAACGACCAGCCAGGCAGATTTTTTACCAGCCAAAAATTATAAATAGCTTTTTAGTATATCGCCATGTGTTATTATTACTATAATACTCTCATATGCTATTTTCAATTAATATCATAAACAACATAAGGAATATTAGCATAATTTTGAGTGGACTGAAGGAATGAGTCAGCGTTAATAGTTTTAAATGCAAATAATTTATTGAAACATAGTAGGGTCGGTTGGGACACACACACACACACAATGGGGGACCCTGATGTAAACAAGACGAAAGTCTTTCTCTGGTCTGCCTCCCCTTAACAATTGTGTGTATTGAGCCGTACTGTATAGTACCCATTCTGCAATCTGTTAAATAAAGTTTTCATTCATTCACACTGTTTCAACTCACCACCCCCGCATCATATTGTAGTCTAGTCTGTCTTCAAACTTCCACTCCTCTCGAAACTTTTTTATATTTGAATATCAACATTATCTGTCCATCCTCAGTAATCCTCAGTTTACTATAATATACTCCTGACTGACTTCGTCGTCTTTCCAAACGCACGCACACACACACACACACACCCTTTCCCCAGTCCACACTGTCTGCTGTTCTCTATGGCTCTGCCTCTGATCAGGATTAGCTTGTTAGCTTACACTAATGTAACGTTCATTTCGGGCGATGTGGGCATAAAGGAATGGCGACGATGCAAAGCGTGTTAGATGCATTTGACCCGTTGTGAGAGAAAAAAAACACCACACTTATTTCGGCTCGCAAAATAGCTGCACTGCTGTGTAGCGCTGCTCCTCTGCTTGACCGACCTGCGCCGCAGACAATAGTACGGACTGGGCGGATATGACTCGTCGAGTTTGCCACAGAGTTTTTTCAAAATAAGAGTATCATATGAACCGAACGTTGCTAGCTGACGGAGCCATAGATATTATGACTGGAGCTGCGCTTGGGGCGGAAATGAGACCCGCACAGGATTTTTTCAAAATAAGAGTATCGATATGAACTACACGCCAGGTGGTGGGCAGACCTCTCATTGTTAGTCGCCAACCCTTAAATCGGGTACTTATTTTGTTCCCTGAATATGACTAGTGCTTTAAAGGCTGGTCAGTCAGTACAAATAAAAGATTCACCAGAAGTGTGTTCATGCAGGAGAGAAACCCTACCATGGTTGTGTTACCGATGACGTAGTTAATACTATAAGCCTTTTCTTTGTAGGTGCTTGTGTGAGACTGCCCATAATTAGTCATTGGGAGACTGTAGGATGACCGAACACGCGGTAGTGGGGCTTGCAGTTTAAGTTTAAGGTTATTTGGATCCCCATTAGCTGTTACAAATGGCAACAGCTACTCTTCCTGGGGTCCACACAAAACAATAAATACAAACAAACAACATAATTAAAAATAAAACCAAAAATAAACATACGAAACAATATACATAACATAATCAAACATAATTCCTCCCCACACACCCATCCAACCCAACCCACCTCATTACATTAGCATTATACCAAAATATTACAAAATTACTAGTGAAATATTAAAATGTTATATATCAAGCATTGTGCCTGTACCCAAAAGTAAGGGTTTGCACAATGTCCTTGAAGTGCTTAAAGTGCTTGATTTGTCAAAAGAAAGTCAAGGCCTGGAATTCCTTGAAAACCGCAAAAAGAAATTAACAAGTCCTTGAAATTCAAATGAACCATTCGTATTGAAAGTTTTGTTCATCCATGATAAAATAGTTCTGAATCAAGAAATAATAATAATAAATAAATATAATTTTATTTTTATTATCTAAAGTGTAACTAATTGTCAGAAATTGGTTTTAAGCCATAAATATTGGATCCGATTTTCTTTTCAATAAAATACAGCATTTAAAAGTGAATTGTATCCTTTTAAATGCCCTTTTAAATGGAGAATAGTGCTTAGAAAGGTACTTGAAAGTCCTTGAATTTCATTTTGCAATGTCTGTGGGAACCCTGGGCTTGTAACCCAGACTGGGGAGCTGCATGGGTGCATTACAACCCCCCCAGCCCCGACTACTGACGTGAACCAGTAGCATCCCATCAAATATAATTATGTTGTTTCTATAATATACTGTATATCAAAATGGATCCGCTCCCCTTCAGAAGTTAATTCAACACAAGACGCCAGATAGGAGGGCGATGCGTCCCGACATTTGGCTCACACAACGACGTTGATGCGCCAACTGCACTGGCTATACTGCCACCTGGTAGCAGTGCTAGCCTTCAACTAACGCATGTGCCATCAAGCACATAATGGACAATATCACATGTAGTTGAGGTAGAGTATAACGTCTAAATATAATACTGAAAAGATTATCCTTGTGTAAATAAGGATAGGCAGCAGGGAGGTCTTTTCAGCACTGTAGGTTGTGCCTAATGTGCAGGTGAAGTTTTCCCTTCGGCGTCTCCATGTGTCGACAGACATGTTTCACTCTCAACATGATCACTGGCGAACAAAAAAAAAACTCTCCTAGACAGCCATCAATCTGTATTCCCCCTCAGTCAAAACGCTGAAATACGCGGACGACACCACCATCCTAGGGCTGATCTCCAACAACAAGGAGGATGACTACCGGCTGGAGGTGGAGCGGACACTAACATGGTGCAGAGAACACAACCTGATACTCAACGAAAGCAAGACCGTTGAACTCATCATTGACTTTCGGAAAATCACACCCACTAAAACACCCATGCTCATCAATAACCAACCCATTTCAGCCACAGACACATTTAAATACTTAGGAACACACACATCAGCAATAAACTCAAATGGGATCATCACACCACTCATCTACTTAAAACAGCCAATCAAAGATTATTTCACTTGAGACAACTCAAGAAGTACAAGGTTAGGAAGACGTTAATGATACAATTCTACACAGCCATAATACAAAACATCATTTCACTCTCCATCACTGTATGGCGCGGCGCGATAGTTAGATAACCTAGGTGGGTGGGGAACAACCAGGATTGCACTGTCTGCGACAGAGTTGGAGAACTATCTGACTCTCTCCCTCGGATCACACACACACAATGGAGCCGCGCTGCCGCTTGTGATTGGTGGAGGCGGGACCAGGCGATACAACTGATTGACAGTGGAGGCGGCGAATGGAATGGCAGATGGCACTCTGCAGAATACTGTAACAGCCAGGCAGAGAGCCAGGTAGTTTTGTAATAATGAAAGGTCTGTTATTTAATGTTTGTGTAAGGGCTATTTTAACTGTTGATGGGTAGTGCATCAGTAAAGTGAATATGGTATTGTGCTCTTGCTCTGTTTGAATAGGTGGAGAGAGTGGTTAACTGTATTATAATAGTAAATAGACAAATATGTTGTGCTCTTGCTTTTTTCTTTTTGAAGGTGGAGAGAGTAGCATTGCTAGTGCCACAACAGTTTTATTTGAGGTTCATAACAGTACATTGTACTAAGCAATTGTTGGCTCATTAGTTTGTGATTCACATGCACTAAAATTCACCAGAATGCAGGAAATTAAGTCTTTGTAACAAAAAAAATCCTGGTGGGGGACCCCCAGCCCCCCCCGCTTAAAAAGTGGCCTGACTGGGGCTATATTTCGCGCTATATCTCCCGGTATGAATTATTTCCCCAGTCCGGCCCTGAGTCGGCAACACACCCAAACACACACTACACAGACTAGATAGGATCATAAAAAGGGCATCCAAAATCATTAACTGCACACTCCCCACCCTGGACTCCATACACAAACATCACACCATCACATGCGCACACAAAATCATCAGTGACCCCCTGCACCCAGCTCATCACCTCTTCCAACTCCTCCCCTCTGGTAGGAGGTTCAGGTCACTGGGCAGCCGCACAGTTAGGTTCAACAACAGTTTCTTCCCCAGGGCAATATTACTTAACTCCAACTCCTAATTTTACCCCCTGCTGTTATGTATGTTATGTTTATGTTATGTTATGTTCCATGTGTCTTCTTATGTCTTTGTGGACTGTGGTGTATTGTCGCAGCTACCACCTGCACCGTGCTCGAATTCCACCGGCCTGGCCGTGTGGCAATAAAAGGAACTTGAACTTTAATGTGTTCCATTATTATAGACTTCACAATTTTTTTTTTGATATACTTTTTTCTCCCATTTTCTATTTTTCTCCCATCCCAATTTCGTATCATCCAATTCTACCCTCCCCTGTCTCGAACGTTGTTATGCCATGCCTCCCACAAGCCGGCTGCAATGTGGACTAAGCCTTACATCACGTGTCCTCTCCGGTACTCGAGGAAGCAGCAGTCACATCTTTTCACCTGCACAGCGCGATCTCTCAGCATCGGGGGTCTGCGTTTGGAGGGCACGCCGCCCCCGTCGCTTCTTGATTCTGCTGCGCAGGCGCACCAACCGACCTGTAGGAGTCGCTGTCCACAACGTCCGATCCCCACCCATCAGCTTCCCACCCCCTAATACTGCCAATTGTATTAGTATGAACGACCAGCCAAGCTGATAGCAATGCGGAGAGCTGGGCTCGAACCCAGCGTCTCCTGCATTGGTGGTGAGCGCCTTGCCCACTGCACCACCTAGCCGCCCAGACGTCACTATTTAAACAGTGGCCACAGTCGTTATTGTTGACAGATCACATCAGAGATGTGAAATAATAACATTTTACAATTTTTAGAGTTTGAGAAATTACATGGACATGGATATTTGGACAAAATAGCTGATATTATCACATAGGCTGCCCACTAGGGCTGCACGATTCATACTTTTTAACTTAACTTTTTAAAATGATGACGAAAAATAAGAATCGTGTGAGAGAATCGTGATCTCAATTCTTAGAGAAAAATCGTGATTCACATTTGAGCAAGAATCGTGCAGCCCTACTGCCCACTGTTGTCATGAGCTTTCTACATCTTCACAGGGCCTTCCATGCATATTTGAGACAGATAATTGAACCGTTAATGTTGTATTGTTTATGTCAATAATGGGACATCCCCGGTAACTAGAGATGAACTTGTATTTTAATTAAAGATTCAGTATGAATAAAAAGCGTAAAAAATAAGCTTGATGCATTTTCTAATGGAACGTAATGTTGATGTAAATTACCCAAAATGTTAGAACTGTTGTGAGAATGATGACTAAAGCCCTTTGATATCAACAAAGTAAAGCCATTTCAGACATCCAATCTGCGTCCTCTGAAATATTGCATAACGCACATGGGTTACTCTGATTGGCCCATCAGTCACATCTAGCTGAGGGGACACGGTGCTCCCAAAGGTTCTCCCAGGCACCATTGGGGGCTTTGAGAGACACACAGGTTCTTGAGGAAACCCAGGGGATCTTAGAGGTACTCCTGAGGAACTTCCCATTTTTACAGTGTATAGTGTCTAGTGAAGGCCACACCCCCTCAGCCTACTGAGAGTTGGCTCTGCCTATAAAACACTTATAATTAGTGCTGTCAATAGATTAAAAAATGTACTAATTAATCTCACAATTTTCTGTAATTAATCTAGATTAATCTACTTAAAACCGAAGCTTGTAACAGATATTTACTTGAGTAAAATCATGGAATTAATGTAGAATCAACACAAAGAAAGTATATTTAGATTCAAAGACTATTTTAATAGCTTTCTTCTATAACTTTCTTAATAGTTTCTCTCCTGTGAAATACAAATGTTCAACAAAACCATCAACATTGACTCAGCTTTAAAGACCTCTTTCTTATATCCGCGGCGCTAACAGAAATAAAAACAGTGCAGATTGGCTTAGAGGACGATAATGTCTTGTATGAACTACCAGTAATATAAATCATAAACCCTTTGATCGCCGGGGTTAAATTCATAATTTACCATCCCTCGCCAGCCCTATTTAACATGGAGAAGTTCCCCTTCTTTGCAGGGCTATAACTTTTTAAATTGTATTGCTAAATTGACATTACCATGGCCCATTCAAAGGCCTATATCTATTGTTCAGGGTGTAGCAACGTTATACTTTTTCATTCACATATTCATACTAAAATACGGTCTAAAGTATAAGTATGTTTTTATCGTTTTCTGCAGCTTTCTCCAGAACGTGATTTATAGCCCCAAATGCATTATATTGATGATTGTATACAGTTTGATAGCAATCGGCGCGAGATAAAAAAATTCAAATGGACGTACTTCTAGAAGTTACTACGTATGATCTGATGATGACCGGATGGGCGGGGGGTCGTTTATAATTCCGTGGGCAACGTTATATCATTCATCTAGTGTGGGTGATATGATCATTGGAGCAGTTAGTATAGAAGACATTACAAAATAACGCTGAAACTCACCATAGCTTCCTCTCGCCGTTGGGAGATGAGCGTGGAACAGATTTTTTTTTATTATGGGATATAGAAATACCCGATCCATTTCCAGGTTGTATAATAGTATATACGTCCAAATCATGTTGTTTATCGAGTTATTGGCAACGGATCGATATCCATTGTGTCGAGCTCGAGTCCCGGGACCTATAGCGAGTGATCGGACCAAATTGAAATGAGCACCAACTTCCACTTCCCTGTTTCTTCCCTGGGCGATCTGCCGATCGGCCACCAGATGGCGCTCTTGAACCGTTAGAGAGTTGACAGGGGTTCACCAGTACATATAATGTCTCCGGGGGAGAAATATGATTTCGATCACAGATTTTTGAAATATTGATATCAAAGACGCTGTACAGCGTCATCGGCAGAATAAGCATGGCGGGGAATGACGTGTTTCAGCGTCAACGGCGATTAAAGGGTTAACAACAAAAATGTGTTCCATCTTCATGTCAGATGATTTTCAAAAAGGTGCATGAGTCGATGCAAAAAAAGAACAAGCAAAGATACTGCTGAAAGTTCAGAACGTTGAAAATTTTTCACTCCATAGATTAATCGAGATACATTTTGTTTAACGCTTTAAATAATTTAAATTAATCTCAAATTAAAGCATTCACTTTGATAGCCCTACTTATAACAAATCAAATGATGCATCTGAAGTTGACCATTTCACAATAAGCAATGTATGACTTCATTGTACTGCATATTTTGTTTTCCATTGGTCTATTATCATTTATTGCAAAATTCTAAATAATCTTTCATTAATTTATTTAAACAGGGAATAAAGCAGACAAAACAGAATGAAACGTGATTGAAATACTTGTGGGTTCTATTCAGCAGCTGGTTTTCAGAGGTTCAAATGTTTCTCCTTGTATTGAGATATTTATCTTGTTATATCGAGATCTATTATTCTTATGACATAATATTTGCTTGTTATATTGAGATATTTATCTTATTATATATCAAGATCTATTATTGTTATGACATATTTTCTCATAATATTGAAATCTTTCTAATGAAATGTTTTGTTAATTGTAAGCATTTTACACCTGCTTCGATGTGGTAATAATATGTCAATGTTATCGTTCATAATATAATGTAATTTCAGCGTTTCATATTGGAACGGTATTTATAGCCCTAATGTGTACAGGAGCCACATCCTGCCTCCTGAAGAAAGTTATTGGCTTTTTTTTATGGATCCTATCATCAAAAGATGGTCCTCTAATGCTTAATGTAAGGTGTCACAGGATCCTGTTAGGGTCATAAAAGCAGGGGGTAGAGGGATGTTAGCAACATAAATGTGGGTTAATGCAGAAAATGTAGGATAGGTTAAATCCACATCTTCATGGATGAAATTATTTTTTCATATTTAAATTATTGTGCGACCTTGTGGTCTCAAGCAAACTGATTTTATATGTCAAAGGTACTTGCTTGTTTAAGCTAATGCCATTCAAATTAGTATCAAATCAGTAAAGGAACCATTTTTAGCTTGAGGTGTAGTTTGGCCAACTGTCAACTGTTCACATCATTTTTGTAATCTTTCTTCCAGCAAGGCAGCAGGTAACCACTCCCCAGTGTCGCTGCGCCTTCTTGCCCCTCCCTGTATTTGTAAATTGTTTATGTAAAAAGAAATAAGAAAAAAAGGCTTGGGATACAACAGCCCGTACCTGTGCATATCCCCGGTCCCCAAGATGGATGGAAGTGAACGAGGAAACTGACCCTTCGGAGGGATAATGGTGCTGCAGTGCTAACCACAGGGACAACAGTGGTTGCTGTCGTACTTGTAGAAGATAGAGGTGAGACTACTAGTGAAATATCCCTTTAACCCTCAGGCATCAGTTTAATTTACTACCCTCTTAAATAGGGCCTGTCTAATAAAAAGGTATATCATTTACAACATGATAATTACTGCTACAGATCCTGGAGTTTGCTGACGATGTCCAGTTATCTTGTTTGACTGCTATGGTCCATGTTGTGCTGGGTTGTTCCTTTCAGAAAATGAAGACTTTGATTTTGGATAATGTTAGAGAAATTATTTTAACTTACCGATGTCCTGATCATCTGTGGGCTCCCTTCAGTCTGGTAGAAATATAAAAACATTACAGATTCATATTTATTTCAGCATAAATCTTTTTAACAACTTCAGCCATGCTTAAAACTACCAAACATTCAATCATTTTGAGGATTTTAACCCTTTAAATGCCTGTTTGATTACTTGTTGTCACTGCTGTTATTTATGAAAAGAAAACAACGAAAAAGTAATTTTCCATGTAACAAATGTTGGGGGATTTCTTTCAGTCTTTCATCAGTCTTTAATGTGTCAAGGATTAGCCAAAATATTGATGCCTTATTCGTTTTTGTGTAGCATCAGATTAAGGACAAAAATGTCCACTTAGAAAAACTGCTATAAAGAGTATACAGATTCATTATTGTTTTCTTGTTTTTGGATTCAATCTTTTGATCAACTTCAGTCCTGATCAAAATGATCAGATATTGAATAACTATTAGGATTTTAACCCTTTAAATGCCAGTTTGATTACATGATGATACTACTTCTTGTGAAACAACACAAAAAACAAGGTATTTTCCATATCATCATCAACCTTTATTTATTCTCGAAAATATAATTGAGGTCACCCTCATTTTTCAATGTCGTTGAGACTTTACAGACATTTCAATGCACACATTTCTACAATATAACAATAATAAATATGAATAACTATCTATATAGTACTCTTCACACATAGACCGCAGTCCAGAGTGCACCACAGCAATTAGTATAAAATGATCATAGGCATAAAATCAGCACACAAATTGACAAAAAAATTAATAAAATGCATAAATTGCAGACATAAGAATAGGTATAAAAGACAATAAAAGTAATGCAATGTAAACATGCAGACTTAAGAATAGGCATAAAATAAGTACAATAGTACAATGTTGCTCGAAGGCATGTGTGTGAACCCCCCCGGAACAGTCAGTCCCCCAAACACCCCACACATCAATCACATCCCCATCTAAGACACACCCCCCGATAAAGCACGCCATGACCGAAGGAAAACACAAACAGCCCGCACGCCACTCACGGCGACGGGAATGTCACCTCTGCGGGCTGCCCCATCTCCCCCGGTCCCGGTGCCCCCGCCACCACGAGGAAAACCAGCGAATCCCACGCCCCCACCCCCAAACTACACAGAGGAATGACGCGCCCCAGGACCCGTAGCCACGCCAAAGGAGACACGACTCCACACACTCAAGCAGACAGACACAACAGCGGCCAAATGAGAAGACATGCAGGATCGGGATGGTCTGAGATGACACCGGGACCCCCGGGACACCCCAGAACACAGCAGAAGCCACAGCGAGCCCCCCACGCAAAGAACCCCAAAACCAGCCAGCGAACCGAGGGAGGGAGCCCAACGACAAAAAACAACCAAAATCCACCAAAGCACACGCAAGAGACCAGTACCCAACTCCAGGGAAGGTCCAGGAAAGGTCCAGCCGAAGCCATAGGCTCCAACCGAACCCCCAGACCACCAGCCCCCTGCATGCACCCCGACGGACCCTGGCCAACCCCCATTGACGAACTCCCGCAACCCACCGACACCCCAGGGACCCCTCGCATGAAGAACCCACCACAACCCCCACAGCACCCCGAAGTGTCCCAAAGGTCCCAGTGCCATACCAGACCACCCACAACACCACACGCCCCCCCATCCAACCACCACCATGTCCATCTACCCGAACATCCAGAATCACTGCCCCCCCTGGCACGGCTACAGGCCATGGAGAACACAACCCGCCACCCCCCCATAGAATCCAAAAGCAAAAACATAGAACCCACCGATCCCCCCGCACCGGCAAGGCCACCAGGACCAGAGGCAACAAAGCAGCCCACAGAAACGATACCCCCACCACCACACACAAACAATCCAAGTACACTCAAACTGCCCACGTCCCCCACCAACCACAACACACCTCACAGGAAACTGCATCCCAAATGAAGACAAACAAAGACTAATGTGCGAAACACCTGAAAGACTATATACTGCCCTAAACTAATATAAGTAGGCTAAGTCAAAAACAGTTACAGACTGTTGCAGGCAGGCATGCAAGTAAACCTCTAAACTTCCCCTGCGTTATAGGTAGTTTCATCTTCAGCGAAACTATAATGAAAGGCGGATTTTCCAAGTTGGGTCTGTATATGGGGGACCTCCAGTGTAAGCCAATCATTTGAGAGTGTCATATAGGGTCTAGTGTTCTGAACTAATAGTGATGAGATAAGGAGGTAATTTCCATTTATGGCCTAAGGATAAATAAATACCAGTGTTGATTTTGCCTATCTGCCAGAGAAGACCAACCCACTTTCTCATATAAGAATGATGAGCAGAATTTTGTGGTTTAAGAGTAGAAGGGGCAGCATTTCTATAAGTCACAGCGGCACGGTGGTGTAGTGGTTAACACTGTCGCCTCACAGCAAGAAGGTCCAGGGTTCGATTCCCACTTGGGGACCAGGTTTCCATGATGCCAGGTACTCAGGTGGGGTATCTCCCAGGCCTTTCTGTGTGGAGTTTGCATGTTCTCCCCGTGCTCGCAAGGGTTTCCCCCCCGATAAGATAAACCCAATGGAAAAACATGCACAACAGATCGCTAACGCTGTGGCGTCCTTGACGAAGACGGACAGGAGCACTTGGATTGGTCCCCGGGGCGCGGCTCACGTTGACGCCCTATCTGCTCCCGGCTGCCCATGGGGGGAAGGACAACGGGATGGGAAAAGTCCAGAGAGACATTTCATCGGCGACTCAGTGCATGTGTGTGTGTGTTCCTGTGGGTCGCCCATCTCGCGTGTGTGTGTTAAACTGCATGACAAATAAAGACTTCTAGTCTAACAATTATTATAAAAAATCTCCATAATCCAAGACTATACCTTAATTTACTGGCAAGGTTGTTTATATGATATTTAAACAAAAATGTATCATCGAGCCAGATTCCAAGATATTTATATTCAGTTACCCTTTCTATATCAGACCCATTTCTAGTCGAGTAAACTATTTTGATCAATATTTCTGGCCCGGGAGAACACCATGAATTTAGTTTTGCTTGCATTTAATACAAGCTTAAGGGCCTATAAGCTTATCTTGCAGAGCATTAAATGCATGTTGTAGATTGTTAGTAGCTAATTGTACAGAATCTGCGGTACAGTAGATAATTGTGTCATCCGCATATAAATGGCAGCCCTTCAAGGATAGAATAATATCATTAATATAAATAGTAATAGGGCCTATAGGATCGATCCTTGTGTGGAACACCTTTTGTAATGGGCAAACATTCTGACTGGGTTTGGCCCACTTTCACACATTGGTTTCTGCCTAATAAATAGTTCCGGAACCAACCACAAACAATCTCATCAAAACCAATACTAGTATACAGTCTATTCAACAGAAGAGAATGATCAACCGTATCAAACGCTTTGGATAAATCTATAAATAGGGCAGCACAATGTTTATTTTTGTCCAAATGCAGAAACAATATCAGCTATAAGTAAAGTGGTGGCTGAGATTGTACTATGGTTGGCTCTGAAACCAAACTTAGAACAGAGTTATTAGAGAGAAATGTTGTGAGAATGGGTTTTAAGCAGAGCCCAATCGCTGAACACAGGAGAGGAGAGAATGGAGCGTTTCAGGTTGTTTAATGGTATTCCCAAGTAGGCAAGAGTTACATCCAGAAATGTACAACAGATATGAATTGGGAATGTTCTTGGGGTAAAGGGAGCAGGTGCACTCCAGTGCTACTGTGGACGGAAGGCACAGGTCCGTGTCAAGAGAGGGAGCAGGAACTCCTTGGTAAGCTCCAGGAGGGTCCAGACAGGGACACGCTGGCACGGAAGTCCTGGGCACAAGAGAGGAAAGTTAGAACAGGGAATAATCACACAGGGATGTCTAGCAGGTCTTCGGACTGAGGCGTCGTACCTAGGTAATGATACTAACACCACGACGACTTCTGGTCAGCGTCGTCCGGTTGAAGTAGGGTCTTCATCATCAGGGGATGGGATACAGCCGTGAGGAGTGAGGTGCCTGGCAGCGTGCGAATCA
This sequence comes from Notolepis coatsorum, assembly GCF_963971535.1. Classification (NCBI taxonomy): domain Eukaryota; kingdom Metazoa; phylum Chordata; class Actinopteri; order Aulopiformes; family Paralepididae; genus Notolepis; species Notolepis coatsorum. The sequence continues at coordinate 89,338,961 of NC_140165.1, read as the reverse complement.
GGGGATGAGGTGCAGCTGAGTTGAGTGACAGGAGGTGAAGGGGTGCTGACATATAAGGGCGTGAGGCTTCCGTGGTGGATGGAAGGGAGGATGAAGAGGAGTGTGTGGTGAATGTGAGGGGGGAAGGAGGAGTGAAGAACGCTCTCGCTGTGATTATGACAAATGTTTTGAGTTGGTTATTCACTAGTGATTCCAGAATTTGAGCTAAGCAGGACAACTTGGAAATTGGACGATAATTGTTCAGGTCAGTTCTGTCTCCACCTTTATGCAAATGAGAGACATGGGCCGTTTTCCAAATACTGGGAACTATGCCTGTTAATTAATATAGAGAGATAAAAAAATATAGGCTATTTGCTCTGTGATTACAGGAGCAGCTCATTTAAGAAAGTAAGGGTCCAAGTTGTCCTCCCCAGTCGACTTTCTGGTATCAATAGACACCAACATATTAAAAACAGCATTAGGAGTAATAGGCTCAAAGAGAAATGTGGTGGTAGGCCCTTCATTTTGCTCTAGCAGTCACCAGGAGGAGACCCTTCACAGTCATGCTCACAGTCTACTTCATTAAACAAATGTCCAGCTTTGGCAAAATGGCTATTGAAGGCTAAGAAAATATCTTTACCTTCAGTTATCAAACAGTCATTATATTTTACCTCTGTAGGCAGAGAAAGGGTAGCCTTGGTTTTATTTGAATTTACTGCTTTCCAACATTTAGTTGGGTCAGAGTATGAACTTGTGATTAATTCTAAATAATAGCTTGATTTAGCTTTTTCTTTTTTTTTTTTTTACAGATGTACATTTGTTTCTAATTAAAAGATAACCAATGGGATGGATGCCCAGAGAGTCTGGCTAGAGTCGAGGCTCTATTCCTTTCTTTGAATAGCAATGATAGCTCAGGTGTAAACCAAGGAGTTGACCTATCCTTCACTCTGAATTTCTTAAATGGTGCGTGTTTATAAATTATTGATAGGAGAGTTTTACTGAAGAAGTCTAAGGCCAATTCTATATCCGGAATTTCAGAAGTATATGAGATGTCACTATTGAGTAGATCCAGGGTTTCCCATTAATGACCCGCCACAGTCTAATTAGTCCCGCCACAGTTGTATAATGAACCAAAAAAAATTAATTAAAAAATAAATATATATATATATTTTTACAATTTTTTTAAAATATAAAGTTTGTCAATAGGGATGTATCAGTAGTATTGACATAAGGGTTTTCTCCGTTCTCCTTTATTAACGTACTTGATTGATTGAAAACTGATTGCAGAATGGGTACAATACAATACAGCTCAATACACACAATTGTTAAGGGGATGCATGCAGACCAGAGAAAGACTTTTGTCTTGTTTATGTAGCATCCTGAATATTCTGCTAAGTATTCAGAAGTGCTGACTAACTGTTACTTCCCCTGTGTGTGTATAAAGTGTGATAAACAGTGTTCCTTTTGATATCTCGCCCGGACTACTAATGATGCGAGGTGCTACTCTTTCTCCGGCTTCGATATGGATCACTAACATAACATTGAAGCATCTTTCTCCCTTTCTGGAGTGGTCCTATAGTGGGATCAGTTGCGGTTGCCAGCAGGGGGCAGTGGTGGCAGTGGTGGCAGGTGGAGCGGAGGAGAGAGAAGCAATGAGCAAGAGATGATTACCTGGAGGGCGGAGCACCAGGAAGTTCTCTTCGACAGTGAACTCGGACATGAACGGTCGCAACGGGCGTGTGCTCAGGAAGAGCCCCGTTGGAAGAGTGATGTTGAAGACCCCCATTGGAGAGCGACGGGTGATAGAGTACTTGCTAGATAACGTGTTATCCTAGAAGTACAAGCGATAATGAAGTGTGTGAGTAAGCGATACGGAAAGAAGGACCAACGTCCATAGATAATGTGTTATAGTAGCAGTGTGTGCGGTGTATTAGCATGCTGCTAACGGCTATATTGACTCCAGTATACTACCGGGCGCGCGGCGCTGAAGACCGGTGGTGCATACAGCCACGTTGCGTTAGTAGTAGAGACGATAGCAGGAGGGTGCACTAAGACCCACAGTTTAGCTGTGTTTAAGGTAGCCAAACAGTTTAGAGCTCGCCAGCACCAGACAGCAGCCCGCAGTGGACGTCTCTTCGACGCCGCAGAGGACACCTCTCCCCACCAGCAGAGGTCGCCACAACACAGCACGCTCCTCCAGTTTCACCACTGCCCATGCTGTCTACCCCAGCCCGCTGGCTGTGCTCGCGGGATCGCCCGACGCCATCTTGTCACCCGGACGAGAGGTGATGAGAGTGGGTCCGCCATCTTGGCTAAGTACAACGGTACCTCGTGTGCCCACAACAATATCCATTCGAGCGAACGCTAACGACCAGTGTCTAGGGGTACCCCAAACATTATAAGCCGGCTTTAGAGTAGGTTTTATTTGGTAACGTGGGCCCACATTTAAATGGTTTCTTTTGTATTGGTGTATTACTGTGACGTTCTTGAATTCCCATTGAACTACTTACCTTGTGCCTGGGTCTCCCCTAATCCAAGCAGGGTTATTATTACTGTATTGAGCACGAGGTGCCTATGATGGGAATAGTGTTCCCCTACAGTACAAGTGAGAGCACCCGTGCCGTTTATGAATACATGCCATATGAACCACATAAAGTACAACTTGTAACTGATAATTGACCAGGCTTATATATAAAGTAGATGTAAATGGGAGCACGGTGTGTGTGTCTATTTCTGATCATATGCTAACCTTGTGACCGGGTAAATACTTGTGACTGGTATAATTATTTAACCCTTCCACCCCATTCGCAGCATATTCATTGAGGGTCTATACAGATGGTCAAGGAAGGGTACTGCTTAAAGGGAAGCCCAATATAACTATTGAACTGACAGTCACCGGGTGTGGGAGGGCTGACGGAGGTACTGGGGGAAGTGAGAGTGTGTGGGGAGCTACTGCTGACCGCCTTGGAAGGCGAGGAAGACCAGAGTACCACCCCCCAGGTTAGTAAATCCTGGGCCCCATCCGCTCCTGCTGCACGCCCTCCAGAACCACGTTCCGGGCCAAAGACGGGGGTACAGATAGATCCAACTCTATTGTATCCTGCTACCAGGTGGCTGTGTATCACTACTCCCATAAGCAGGGATAATCCACCCTTCTACATTTGGCGTCACGAACAGGATCAACATCCTACTCCACTTCCTTGACGCAGACCAGTAGAGAGACCATGATGTGGTCCGAAGACGAGAAGCGCGCCGCGCAGGAGATGGCGGACAAGTACGAGGAGTGGTGGCAGCAGGCCGACGCAGTGAAGGAGTAGACCGAGCAGGCACTCCAGGAGTAGCGCTACCCTCAGGCGGCTCTACGGGAGCAACGAGACGGCCAAGACGCCGCCACCGAAGTGAAGAAAGAGGAGGCAGTCACCAGGGAGGAATTGGCCGCACAGGTGAAGGCCCTGGCGGACACAGTGAACCGACAAGCAGGCCTCCTAGACCGACAGGCGCTGGCCCTGGAAAGGACCCAAGCCGCCCTCGATGGGGGAAGTGAGATGGTCCTGCCCCCCACGAAGGGTCCCGCCCGGGGCATGATCCACGCCGCCGCCGCGGAGGGACGCAAAACCCCTCCTCTCGCCGACACACTCCAAGAGTCGATCTGTCAGCTGTTCGCAGGCCAAGAGCGGTTGGGCGCGCGCCAGGAACAGCTCTTCCAGGCATTGCAACAGGAGCGAGACTCGCCCCAGAGAGGCGCCGCCGGACGGCGACCTAGGAGAGACGTGCCCGCGGCCCCGCGTGGAATGCCCAGGCGAGACGAGGACAGGAGGTTGATATGCTACACCTGCCAACAGCCGGGCCATATTGCCAGAGATTGCCCCTGCCTCGCCGGTGGACCACGCCCCGCCCCTTCCCCCGCTCCCGAAGCGCCGGGCCCGTTGGGATTCCGACCTGGACCGCGAAGGGCGATCGACGGGAGCCGTCGACCCAGTCGCGCGTAACGGCTGCGTGGTGGTCCGGGTGGACGAAGTCCGGGCTCTGCTAGGCCCGGAGGGATGGACCGAACCGCGGGGGTCTCGACAGTCGTCACAGGACGGATGGTGACCCAGAAGAGGAACCGCGGGTACGACTGGGCGGAGTTGCGGCGGCTTCAGGCGGACGACCCCGAGCTGGAACCAGTGTGGCAGGCGGTGACCCGGGGGATCCAGCCCTCTAAGACCCCGTTCGATCGGCAACGGGAGCAGAGAGAGGAAAGCAGAGAGCTCGGAGGCGGCAGCGAGGCCGCCGAAACGCATCAACCATGGCATTCCGCTGAAGACGAGGAGAGCCCGTCCAGCCCGGCCGCCGAAGTGTTCGCGGTGGACAAGAAGGTCATCGCAACCAAAATCTTGGGGACAGTCAGATGGTTCAACATCAGAAACAGATATGGTTTCATCCACAGGAATGACACGAAAGAGGACGTGTTTGTACACCAGACGGCCATCAGGAAGGATGACCCAAGGAGATACCTTTGCAGTGTGGGGTATGGAGAAACTGTGGAGTTTGATGTGGTTGAAGGGGAGAAGGGAGCGGAGGCGGCCAACGTCACCGGCCCAGCAGGCGTTCCCGTCCAGGGGAGCAAGTACGCCGCTGACCGGAACCGCTACCGGTGCTATCCCCGCAGGAGGGGCCCACCCCGCGATGGAGAATACCCGGAGGACTACCAGAGAGGTCCAGACCAGGGCGGCAGAGAAAGGAGAGGGCCTGAGAAGAGAGAGCCCGACAGGAGAGAGCCTGACAGGAGAGAGCCTGAAAGGAGAGAGCCTGAGAAGAGAGAGCCCGACAGGAGAGGGCCTGAGAAGAGAGAGCCTGACAGGAGAGAGCCTGACAGGAGAGGGCCTGAAAAGAGAGAGCCCGAAAGGAGAGGGCCCGAAAAGAGAGAGCCCGAAAGGAGAGAGCCTGAGAAGAGAGAGCTTGACGGCAGAGAGAGAGACAGGAGACGCGACAGGTCCCGGAGTGGAAACCGAGACCGCGGGAAAGACAAACCCAGGAGACGGAACTATTACAGAGGCTTCCGACCAAGGGGTTCCCCCCGTCCCAGGCTAGTGCGAGACAGAGAGGAGAACAAGGGGAACAGGTAAAAAGGAGGTCAAGGAGGCGAGGACGGCCCGGACCAGGGGCCTCGTCGGGCCCAGAGGGCGGCGATGGAAACGTCAAGGGGACGTCAGTGTTCACGGTTCGTCCCGAAAGAGGGGGCCCCGAAAGGACCGTGCATAGAGATCGGAGCCAGATCTGCTCCTTCCCGGCCTCCGACCCGGAAGAGCGGACGAGGGCTCCCCGGAGGATCCCGATGAGATCGCGGAGCTCATCCGAATCAGACGTGGGGGGTGCCTTCGTTTACCCTCGAGAACCGCACCCTAGTGCGTGTAACCCACCCAGGGCCCCGCGGGTCGTCGCTGAAGCAGCGCCGAACGAGGGAGGAGAGGTAGAGTTGGTCCCCTCAGGAGAGGACCTGCCAGCAGGGACGGACGAATCTGACACGGAGTCAGACGCGAGGGGGGTTGAGCGAACCCGGCCCCAGAGGAGCACCAGAGGTCGGCTACCCGCTCGGTATCGCCAGGACTATGTGCTGAAGAGTGTGTTTGTGGAACAATGTGTACAATTAATGAAACAATGTGTGAAACTGTTGGTCTAAGGACCGTTTTCATGTGATTAAACTGGTTTCATTGAAGTAACTTGCAGAGGACTTGGCAAGTTTAAAGTGGAGGGAAATGTAGCATCCTGAATATTCTGCTAAGTATTCAGAAGTGCTGACTAACTGTTACTTCCCCTGTGTGTGTATAAAGTGTGATAAACAGTGTTCCTTTTGATATTTCGCCCGGACTACTAATGATGCGAGGTGCTACTCTTTCTCCGGCTTCGATATGGATCACTAACATAACATTGAAGCATCTTTCTCCCTTTCTGGAGTGGTCCTATAGTGGGATCAGTTGCGGTTGCCAGCAGGGGCTCAGTGGTGGCAGGTGGAGCGGAGGAGAGAGAAGCAACGAGCAAGAGATGATTACCTGGAGGGCGGAGCACCAGGAAGTTCTCTTCGACAGTGAACTCGGACATGAACGGTCGCAACGGGCGTGTGCTCAGGAAAAGCCCCGTTGGAAGAGTGATGTTGAAGACCCCTGTTGGAGAGCGACGGGTGATAGAGTACTTGCTAGATAACGTGTTATCCTAGAAGTACAAGTGATAGTGAAGTGTGTGAGTAAGCGATATGGAAAGAAGGACCAACGTCCATAGATAACGTGTTATAGTAGCAGTGTGTGCGGTGTATTAGCATGCTGCTAACGGCTATATTGACTCCAGTATACTACCGGGCGGGCGCGGCGCTGAAGACCGGTGGTGCATACAGCCACGTTGCGTTAGTAGTACAGACGATAGCAGGAGGGTGCACTAAGACCCACAGTTTATGTTGTGAAGGATCAGATTAAACCGAATATATATATTTATTTATGGGTATATATTTAATAGTATTTGTATATCGTTTGATATCCCTTGTATATTCCTTGTACATATACACTGAATATCCCTTTATTCTACTACAGCCCATAATAGTTCATTCTCTTATTGGACAAAAGGACCAGGCGCCAGGGACAAGCCCCTGGCGTTCAAGTTCAAAGGTACCGACGAGACATGCCCTTACTAGCCTCAGCTCCGCGCAGGAATACGGCTACCGAAAGCAGAGCGGCACTACTTGTCCACTGTGCATATAAATATGGCGCAAGAAATGTAGAATTCCTCTTAGTCCTTTACCCTTCTACCCAACTAAGTAACAAGACGTGAAGCCTCACCCCACGATACCGCGTGCGGTGTAGTACGGCCTGTTTGGCCTTAGAATAGCAGTGATACCTCGTGCGAATTAATAGCTGAATTGCCAGAGTTTGGCACCGTATTTCTATTAAGTAATAATAGTCTATTATGTATGGTGCATCGTTCGGTTATAGTTCTAAAGTGAGCAGCACCCCCATCGTTTCCTCGCGTTATCTAGAGTCTTAACCAGGTTGAGCAGACCACGCGTGGTGCTTTCATCCGAGGAGTTCTGGGCGAGGACGAGTGGACCTGCACATTGGATTACCTACCCCGACGACTGCTGAGCCCTATACAGCATGGAATATCTATTTGCTTTGGTGCTTTGATTTGTGGAGCGGATAATCGCCAACACCGGTGAGTGTTGGATTTACCCCGAGAGGAGCCAAGGTGAGACGGCGCTCAGACCAGACTGAGGTCGCCTCGCTTCTTCTTCGTTGTGGACCGACAGCTACAGCTACAGCTATCGTCTACAAGAGAGCCCAAGTGTATTCATCTGCGGATCAAGGTTCTACGGGCACTGTGTTCTGTACCTGGACTCTCCCTAGAAATCGTTGACCAGACGGGATACAGCCGACGGCTCTCCTACCCCCCCTACTGGCTTACAACCGGCGGGACCCCTTCAGTATATTATCCAGCTATAATCATTAAGTGACCATCGCTATAATCCCCTAAGAGCCAGGTTGTATACTTGCTGCCTGTGTAACCAGAGATTGGACATTCAGTGTTGATTTGCATACGAGTACTCATTTGCCTTACAAGAGCATTCAATTCAAATCATAAATGTAATAAGTAACTATTATATGTACCTTTTGCTATATATTAAATATTTGACTTATACCTTTGTGTGGACCTGATTTCATATGTGGGAAAGTGTTCATCATACTTAGATATCGTGTACTGTATGGCCAGTAGTTAAAGTACATAAAGCGGTAGTGGTTTAATGATACCATACTTATCAATACAGTCAGGGAATTGTACCCCTCAGTTACAATTGGTCCTTCGAGCCGGAGGGTAATTAGTGTAATATTAATATAGTGGTATTAATATTGAAATGGCCTATGATGAACACTCCACGAAACGGTCCTCCTAAAGTAGAACGCCCGCAACGTAGACGACAGCCACCTCAGTACTTAGAGGATTACGCTGTCAGTAAACTACCTAGCCTTCTACAAACAGTAAACGCAGTAAAAGTAGAAAGTAAAATTATGTCCGACCCTATCAACCAGGATACCCCGACCACAGAGGCCCTAGTGGGTTCTAATGTAACTGACCAAGCTCACGGTGGGGACCAGGAGGGAACAGACACGACTTTACCCCCCGCCAATACCGAAGAAGTAGTCCCCCCAGAGCTCCGGGAGGAAGACAACCCTCCAGAGGTGGAACTCTGCACGGAACAAGATGAGGAGAGCGCCGAGGAGATAGAGCTCCAGGACTCCCCAACGAGTACAGCCAGGAGCGGCTCACCTCTACAAGCGTCTTCCCCCAGCGAAGCGGAGAGGATGCTGTCACAGGCGTTCTTCGCCAGCCTGACAGCCTCTACCGAACGCGATCGACTTCAGGGTGAACGCGATCGACTTCAGGGTGAACGCGATCGACTCCAAACACAGCAACGGAGCGAAGAAGAGCACATACGTCTGGAGCTGAGACGCCTTCAGACGGAAGAGAATATGGCAAGAGACCGGGCCGACGCCCAGCGCGCCGCTGCCGGTGCCCAAAGAGAAGCAGATCTCACCAAGCGCGAAGCCGAGCGCGACAGACTACAAGCGCAGCTAATGGAGCAGCTGATCACCAGGGCAACACCCCCTCCCTCCACAAGGGGTTCCAGAGCCTCGTCAAGACACACGTCAAGGGCACCCTCCCCTAACCGAGCAGGCGACCTTGAACTCGACCACCAGAGAGAGTCTACACCCCCCTCCGAACTCATTCCCCGACCGGTCCAAGTGAGACCCAGCTACAAGGAAGGAACGGCGGACACCGCGGAGAGGCTAAATAGACGACTACAAGATTTAGGTGACCTGGCAGAAGAAGAAGAGGGAGAAGAGGAGAGTCAAGCCCGACAGCAGCACATTACTCCACAGGACCAGGAGGTCCAGTACAGCCCAGGCTATACCCCCGCGGCTCTGCGCTACAGACCCCCGACTCGATTCACGGGTGAGCATGACGCACGACCAGTCCCGAGGAATAGCACCTGGACCAGCGGGCCATGGTACCCTGCCAGTACCAGCCCACCGAGAGGCGTAAGAAGAGACTCGCCCAGGAGGCCTCTCTCCCAACGCTCACCGATGTGCCAGCCATCCATGGCGTCATACATTGGCACACCGACGTTTCCAGACTTCACCCATGAGAATCGAGCACAGTACACGGAGCTCCGGATGTGCTTAGAGACAATGATGGTGGATGTCGCTGATGAACGCCACAAGTATGCAATATTATTGAAGCACCTGAAAGTGCCCCGAGCGCACAACATAGCGCTGGCCTATGCCACCTCTACGACCCCATACACCGCGGCTCTAGCAGCGCTGGACCAGAGATATGGACGTATATGGGATTACGTAATACAGGAGATAAGGCATATCGACCGCCTACCCCCAGCAACAGACAATCGCTCACTAGACGACCTGTCTATAAAAGTACAATCCCTGGTAGGGATGCTGGGGGCGCAACGAGAAAAGGGTATGCACGAACTATACGCAAACTCGAACGTCGAGAGGATTTTAGAGAAGCTGCCGCCCGCCCGACAGGAGCGCTTCAGGCGGCAAAGAGACCACCGTGATCCTAACGGTCCCGAGCCATCCCTCCTAGATTTAGCCGACTTCCTGGCAAGAGAAGTCCGCAGCCTACGGCTGGATACGTTCGTGCGGAGCACGCCAAGCTCCAGAGAGGGACCTAGGAGAGTAAACGATGGCCGAAGATCGGTGACTGTCATGCACCAATCAGAATCAGTACCGAGCAGCAAGAACCACAGTACCCCCTCGACGAAAGAGAAGTGGAAGATGGTGTGCCCGTACTGCGAGAAGGAACACTGGTTGTCACAATGTGACCAGTTCAAGAAGATGACCGCTGAAGAAACAAGTCACTGGATAAAGTCCAACAGGCGCTGTTACCGATGTGCGCGCAGTCACATGGCAGCCGAGTGCCGCCTAAAGAAGAAGTGTAGTCGGTGTGACGGAGCCCATCTGGATGTCCTACACGACAGTAACAAAAGAAAGCCTGCACCATCCAACAGCACAAAGGCAAGTGTTATGTACATTGACCCCGCTAGCAGCAGCGGCACCCAGGTGCTCTTAAAGGTGGTCTGTGTAACCCGGAGTTACCAAGACAAGATCATGGACACTTACGCCGTCCTTGATGACGGGTCAGAGAAGACCCTTCTCCTCGCGTCCGCTGCGGCCCAGCTGGGGCTACGGGGGAGCGAGAACCAGATGACTATTCGGACAATAAGACGAGATCTAAAGACGATAAAGGGCGAGAATGTCTCCTTCACTATCGCAGCAAGCGGGCAGCCAGAGAGACGGTACAGGATTACTAATGCTTTCACCAGCCAAGAAATAGGACTATCGCAGTACACCTACCCCATCGCCAAGCTGATGGAGAAATATGTGCACCTGCGTCAACTTCCTATCCCGCTCATAGACGGCGCCACCCCGACCCTGCTGATAGGCTCCGACCATGCAGACCTCATAGTCCCGATAGACCGGGTCCATACAGGACCCAGAGGTTGTCCTGCAGCAGTCGAGACCCGCCTAGGATGGACGTTACAAGGCCCCCTCGCCAAGTCTCTTAACCGAACAGCAGCCACTAGCTGCCTCCACTCCAGAGCGACAGAAGGAGACACTACACTCCTGCAGCATGTAGAGAGGCTATGGACACTAGAGACAATGCCCTATAAGAACGAAAAGAAAGACATTCGTTCTAAGGAAGATATCTACGCTATAGCCCTCCTCGAGCACGGGACAAAGAGAGTCAACGTCAACGGAGTGATGAGATACGCAACTCCACTCCTGAGGCGAGAGGGAATGCCCACCTTTCGTGCTACAAAAGAGGCGACGGAGCGGTATCTATTGAACACAGAGCGGCGCCTAGCCAAAGACCCCGCTCAAGAAGCTGTGTACCGCGCTGAGATTAACAAATTAATCACAGCGGGACACATAAAGAAAATTGACATTAAAGAGGCCGATCAGACGACCGAATCATGGTACGTGCCGCACCACAAGGTCCACCACAACGGCAAGGATCGCATTGTGTTTAACTGCAGCTACCAGATCGGATCACAAAATCTGAATAAAGAACTCTTGGCCGGCCCAACACTCGGCCCTTCCCTACTAGGCGTGCTACTACGCTTCCGCCAGGACAAGGTGGCTATCAGCGGCGACATCAAAGGGATGTTCCTGCAGGTGAGGCTAGTGGAGGAGGACAAGCCCCTGCTGCGGTTCCTATGGAGAGAGAGGATCGGAGATGAGCACCCAACCATCTATCAATGGGAAGTCCTCCCTTTCGGAACCACATGCAGCCCATGCTGTGCTACGTTTGCACTGCAAAAGCACGTCGCAGAGGACCCAGCAGCAGATGAAGAGGTCCAACAAAGTGTGACAAATAGTTTCTACGTGGACAACTGTTTACAAAGCGTCTCGATGCCAGAAGAAGCCGAGGCTCTCCTACTCAAGCTCCGCGCCTCCCTGATCAAAGGCGGCTTTGATCTCAGGCAGTGGGCCAGCAGCGACCCGCAAGTACTGCGCCGCCTCTCTCCCGAGGACAAGGCCGCGAGCAGCGATACTTGGATGGCGACCATCCCAGGAGAAGCCCAAGAAATGACACTAGGACTAGTCTGGCGCTTCAAAACAGACTCGCTCCATTATAGACACAAACCCCTGATCAAGGAGCAGGGAAGGTCGACGGCAATACCGACCACCAGACGGAGTGTATACAGAACACTCGCCAGACAATATGACCCGTTGGGATGTATTCTACCTTACACCACCAGGGCAAAGATGATTGTAAGAGCGCTATGGGACAAAGACCAGGGCTGGGACGATCCCATACCCGAACACCTTGCATCCACATGGAGAGAGTGGGAGACGGAACTCCGCTCACTCCCCGGTGTTAATATACGCCGCAGCTACTTCCCACCCACAGTGAGGCCAGAGACATGCAAGATCGACCTGCACGTATTCAGCGACGCCTCCGAAGTAGCCTACGGTTCGGTGGCTTACTTGCGTGCCCAAGAGGAGGGAGGAGAAATACATACTGCTTTCATCCTGGCTCGCTCAAGGATAGCCCCACGCAAGCAACAATCTATCCCGCGCCTAGAGCTCTGCGCAGCCCTAGCAGGAGCGCAGCTCGCCACGTTAATCCAACGTGAACTCACCATTCCGGTGCAAAGAACAATCTTGTGGTCAGACTCCACGACCGTACTCACATGGATCCGGTCTGATTCGTGCAGATACAAGGTCTTCGTGGGAGTCAGAGTCACCGAGATTCAAGAGTTAACAGAAGTAACCAGCTGGCGGTATGTGGACACCAAACACAACCCAGCTGACGTCATCACCCGGGGAATGTCCCTGGATGACCTCACCCGTCCCAACCTCTACAGTGACGGGCCAGAGTTCCTCAAGCTCCCCGAAGAAGAGTGGCCGACACCCACCCCACGGGAGGCGAGCAAAGAGGAGGCAGAGAACAAGAAACCTATGTTCTGTGGGTTGACACACACACTCGTCCCCACAGACCCGGTTCTAGACGATTGCCTCACCCTAGAGAGTGCGCAGCTAAAGACATTTCTGTGGCACCACCCAGAGGTTCAGCCCACAACTGACATTTCAGCAGCTGACTACGAAGAAGCAGAACTCCTTCTACTACAACGAGCCCAGAAAGACTCGTTCCCCGATGAGCTAGCTTGTCTACAGGGAGCAAAGCCCGTCCCATCAGACAGCAGACTGCTTCACCTGGCCCCCGAGAGCGACGCCCATAATCTCATCAGAGTGGGTGGTCGTCTGCGGAGAGCCCCAGACCTACCGGATGATGTTAAGTACCCGATAGTCTTGAACAGCTGACACAAGGTCACAGAGCTGATCATAAAGAAATACGACGAGGATGTGCACCACGCAGGGGCAGAGAGAGTCTTCGCGGAGATCAGACGTCGTTATTGGATACTGCAAGGGAGAGAAGCAGTGCGGCGCTTCCAGCGAACCTGTCTAGACTGCCGTAAGTGGCGCGCGCAGCCCAGTATACCCCGGATGGCTGACCTACCTCCCTGTCGCCTCCGACTCGGCGACAAGCCCTTTCACTCCACCGGTATGGACTGTTTTGGCCCGCTGTATATAAAGAGAGGAAGAGGAACCGAGAAGCGGTGGGGTATTGTATTCAAATGCATGACCACCAGAGCGATACATATCGAACTCCTCCCAACCATGAGCACAGACTCATTCCTTATGGCCTTCCGAAGATTCACATCACGGAAAGGAAAACCGTCTACATTGTTGTCCGATCACGGGACAAACTTCAAAGGCGGAGAAAGAGAGCTGAGAGAGAGCTTCCAAGCTAGTTTCAAGTTCAAGTTTCTTTAATAGTTGTCATACAGAAGTACAGAATACTTTTGTACAAAATGCTTCTTACTGTTGCGCTCCAGAGACTGTGCATGACAAGATAAGTATGAAATAAAAACATAGTAAAAATTAGAAGTAAAAAAAGAGGTCACAGTGTTCAGTTTAGACATTAGCAGGGGCTCAGTGGTGGCAGGTGGAGCGGAGGAGAGAGAAGCAACGAGCAAGAGATGATTACCTGGAGGGCGGAGCACCAGGAAGTTCTCTTCGACAGTGAACTCGGACATGAACGGTCGCAACGGGCGTGTGCTCAGGAAAAGCCCCGTTGGAAGAGTGATGTTGAAGACCCCTGTTGGAGAGCGACGGGTGATAGAGTACTTGCTAGATAACGTGTTATCCTAGAAGTACAAGTGATAGTGAAGTGTGTGAGTAAGCGATATGGAAAGAAGGACCAACGTCCATAGATAACGTGTTATAGTAGCAGTGTGTGCGGTGTATTAGCATGCTGCTAACGGCTATATTGACTCCAGTATACTACCGGGCGGGCGCGGCGCTGAAGACCGGTGGTGCATACAGCCACGTTGCGTTAGTAGTACAGACGATAGCAGGAGGGTGCACTAAGACCCACAGTTTATGTTGTGAAGGATCAGATTAAACCGAATATATATATTTATTTATGGGTATATATTTAATAGTATTTGTATATCGTTTGATATCCCTTGTATATTCCTTGTACATATACACTGAATATCCCTTTATTCTACTACAGCCCATAATAGTTCATTCTCTTATTGGACAAAAGGACCAGGCGCCAGGGACAAGCCCCTGGCGTTCAAGTTCAAAGGTACCGACGAGACATGCCCTTACTAGCCTCAGCTCCGCGCAGGAATACGGCTACCGAAAGCAGAGCGGCACTACTTGTCCACTGTGCATATAAATATGGCGCAAGAAATGTAGAATTCCTCTTAGTCCTTTACCCTTCTACCCAACTAAGTAACAAGACGTGAAGCCTCACCCCACGATACCGCGTGCGGTGTAGTACGGCCTGTTTGGCCTTAGAATAGCAGTGATACCTCGTGCGAATTAATAGCTGAATTGCCAGAGTTTGGCACCGTATTTCTATTAAGTAATAATAGTCTATTATGTATGGTGCATCGTTCGGTTATAGTTCTAAAGTGAGCAGCACCCCCATCGTTTCCTCGCGTTATCTAGAGTCTTAACCAGGTTGAGCAGACCACGCGTGGTGCTTTCATCCGAGGAGTTCTGGGCGAGGACGAGTGGACCTGCACATTGGATTACCTACCCCGACGACTGCTGAGCCCTATACGGCATGGAATATCTATTTGCTTTGGTGCTTTGATTTGTGGAGCGGATAATCGCCAACACCGGTGAGTGTTGGATTTACCCCGAGAGGAGCCAAGGTGAGACGGCGCTCAGACCAGACTGAGGTCGCCTCGCTTCTTCTTCGTTGTGGACCGACAGCTACAGCTACAGCTATCGTCTACAAGAGAGCCCAAGTGTATTCATCTGCGGATCAAGGTTCTACGGGCACTGTGTTCTGTACCTGGACTCTCCCTAGAAATCGTTGACCAGACGGGATACAGCCGACGGCTCTCCTACCCCCCCTACTGGCTTACAACCGGCGGGACCCCTTCAGTATATTATCCAGCTATAATCATTAAGTGACCATCGCTATAATCCCCTAAGAGCCAGGTTGTATACTTGCTGCCTGTGTAACCAGAGATTGGACATTCAGTGTTGATTTGCATACGAGTACTCATTTGCCTTACAAGAGCATTCAATTCAAATCATAAATGTAATAAGTAACTATTATATGTACCTTTTGCTATATATTAAATATTTGACTTATACCTTTGTGTGGACCTGATTTCATATGTGGGAAAGTGTTCATCATACTTAGATATCGTGTACTGTATGGCCAGTAGTTAAAGTACATAAAGCGGTAGTGGTTTAATGATACCATACTTATCAATACAGTCAGGGAATTGTACCCCTCAGTTACAGTTTAGCTGTGTTTAAGGTAGCCAAACAGTTTAGAGCGCGCCAGCACCAGACAGCAGCCCGCAGTGGACGTCTCTTCGACGCCGCAGAGGACACCTCTCCCCACCAGCAGAGGTCGCCACAACACAGCACGCTCCTCCAGGTTCACCACTGCCCATGCTGTCTACCCCAGCCCGCTGGCTGTGCTCGCGGGATCGCCCGACGCCATCTTGTCACCCGGACGAGAGGTGATGAGAGTGGGTCCGCCATCTTGGCTAAGTACAACAGTACCTCGTGTGCCCACAACAATATCCATTCGAGCGAACGCTAACGACCAGTGTCTAGGGGTACCCCAAACATTATAAGCCGGCTTTAGAGTAGGTTTTATTTGGTAACGTGGGCCCACATTTAAATGGTTTCTTTTGTATTGGTGTATTACTGTGACGTTCTTGAATTCCCATTGAACTACTTACCTTGTGCCTGGGTCTCCCCTAATCCAAGCAGGGTTATTATTACTGTATTGAGCACGAGGTGCCTATGATGGGAATAGTGTTCCCCTACAGTACAAGTGAGAGCACCCGGTGCCGTTTATGAATACATGCCATATGAACCACATAAAGTACAACTTGTAACTGATAATTGACCAGGCTTATATATAAAGTAGATGTAAATGGGAGCATGGTGTGTGTGTCTATTTCTGATCATATGCTAACCTTGTGACCGGGTAAATACTTGTGACGGGTATAATTATTTAACCCTTCCACCCCATTCGCAGCATATTCATTGAGGGTCTATACAGGTGGTCAAGGAAGGGTACTGCTTAAAGGGAAGCCCAATATAACTATTGAACTGACAGGGCTGACGGAGGTACTGGGGGAAGTGAGAGTGTGTGGGGAGCTACTGCTGACCGCCTTGGAAGGCGAGGAAGACCAGAGTACCACCCCCCAGGTTAGTAAATCCTGGGCCCCATCCGCTCCTGCTGCACGCCCTCCAGAACGACGTTCCGGGCCAAAGACGGGGGTACAGATAGATCCAACTCTATTGTATCCTGCTACCAGGTGGCTGTGTATCACTACTCCCATAAGTAAGGGATAATGTATAGCTACGAGGTCATTGTCGCAAAATAATTGACCGACACAGAGTTTAAAATACCGAGCCGCCTCAGCGAGGTGTTTTAAATGTCCGTGAAGGTCAATTATTTTGCGACAATGATCGAGTATAGCTATACATTATCCCGCTTATTACATGGCTAACTTACTAACAATATACCTAATTAATTTTACATTGACTCGCAACACTGGTTCTGGCTCCGCTCGTTGCTCCGCCCTGTCAACGCCGGCAGCTTCCCCGGCAGCCGGCAGTGTCTGATTGCACTGATGTCAGTGGGCTTGATTGCGAACAGCTGCGCACAGCGGTCATTATTGTTCCACAGAGGTCCGTTATCGGGTAATATCGGACCTCTGACGCGCGCTATTGACCAATCACAAGCAAGCATTTCAGCGAATGTGAAAACGCCATGTAATAAGTGAAGAAACACACTCCTCAATGTCAGTTTCAGTATTTAATAAAAGACAAAGATGAAGACACCCTGAAACAGACACAGACAGCACAGTCAGCTGACAACTTATATCATGAATACACAGTAACACTATAGTAACACATAAATATATATATATCTATATAATGCATATATAATATGTATGAACAGTAATGGTGCATCAAGCATCTCACGTGAATGAGTGAACGAACGTCTGTCTCTCCAGGAGGCAAAGTGAGGAATGAGAACTAAGATGGCCGCTCAGCAATACCAGCGCAGTGCAAGGCATATCCGGTTGGATGCTGGTAAGACGCGTCGCGGGGCCCATCAGCCGGCTGCTGAGCAAACCCCTGGGGCATCGCGGGCGGGGGCTGACGGGTGGGGGCCAGGGTGGGCACAACGGGTGGGGGCAGACGTCCCAGGGCAGTAGGTGGCGGCGACGGCGCAGCCGACTGCTTACGGGCGCAGGGTGTGGCCGGTGTGTAGGCGCGGAGGAAACGCCGGTTGCGCAATGTCAGACGTCCCGAACAGTCGACCCTGACCCGATACTGGTCGTGGCCAAGTGACTCCACCACCACACCTGACCTGTCCCATTTGTGAGGGCTCGGGCCCTGCTGGTTCTGGAGGAATACTCTCTCGCCGAGTGCCAACGGGCAGAGCGGTCTTGAGTGAGTTCCTCCTTTGCCGCCACAGCAGGCGGATATGCGGGTTCGAGAACTTCTCGAGGCGGTTCACGAAGGAGAGCGAGCCCCGAAGGGGGCGGCCGAAGATGATCTGCACTGGCGAGAGGTTGCAGTCGGGGTCAGGTGTGTTTCTCAACTGCAGCATCGCGCGCAGGAAGCGGTCCTGATCAAGGCTGCCCGACGGGCCGGTGTTGGACATCAGGAGGCGCTTAGCAGCCTTCACCGCCACTTCTGCCCTCCCGTTCGACTGCGGAAAGCTGACGGAGGACACACGGTGCTTGACGTGCCATAGGCGGAGGAAGTCCTCAGTGTGGCTCGCCTTGAATTCCGGACCGCTGTCGCTCGAGAGCTACTCCGGTACGCCGAAAGTGGCGAAGAACGAACGGAGGTGTTGGACCAGGCCTGCTGAGCCTGCCAGGGCAGTACCAGCCGTAGAGCTCAGGACCTCTACCCAGCCCGAGAGCCGGTCCCCGACAACTAGGTAGTGGCGGCCCCCATAGTCGAAGAAGTCCGCAAACACCGCCTCGAACGGAGTGGATGGGGGTGATGATGGCAGGGGGGGTGTAGTCGCCTGTGACGGAGCATTGCGGTTGCAGTCTGCACACCCGTCCCTGGTGGCTTGAATCGCTGAAGTCCCCTGGTGGGCGGCGTGGAGATGCCGAAGGACTCTCTCACGGAGGGATGGGAGAACCACGACGCGGTCCTGATAGAGCAGAACGCCGTCCTGTGCATAGACGGACTCACAGACCGATGACAGGCTCGCCAGGGCGGGGTCGTTGACGTCAATCCCACCCTCCTGCTCGATGAGGCGGAGGAGGTGGCCAAGGCCCTCGTCAGCCGCTGTCTCCCGTGCGAGGAGAGGCCAAGAGACGGCACCGAGCTCTCGTGCATCGTCACGGATGGAGGCCATGAGTGCTGACTCCACGGCGTCAGGCTCGCTCGGCAGCCACAGTGAGATGCCGTCCGTCGAGCCAGAGGGGGAAGGGTGCCTTGAAGTGGCGTCAGCGGCATAGTTGCTCTTGCCAGGCAGATACACAATGTCAAAGCGCCACGGGAGGGTGCGCTGCTTGAGTCTAAATAGACGCGAGTTCGTAATCTCATCCAGCGTGCGGTCGCCAAAGATCTTCACCAGCGGCTTGTGGTCGGTGACCACGACGAGGTTGTCGGACCCCTGCGTGAAGTACCGCGTCTGTTCCAGACCCCAGGCCACGGCCAGGGCCTCTCCTTCGACAGCCGCATAACGCTGCTCCGCAGGGGACAGGAAACGCGACCCTGCGAGGGTGATCCTCCATCCTCCTGAGCAGCAGTCCGGTATGCCAGAGGCACAGTGACAGTGTTGCTGGAGCAGGAAGTAGCCAATGCCGAGCTTGGACCAGTCAGGGCGGAGGCAGGTACGCTTCTGCATGTCGTAGATCTCCACGCCCTCACGCATGGCCCCAATTATGGCCTGCTTGGACGTCTGGAAGGCCTCCTCCAGAGCGGGGGACCATCGGAACACACAACGTGGGCTGAGGAATGGCTTGAATGGAGCCATCGTGTCACGCAGCTGGGCATAGTTAGCCACCTGGTTAACAAGGCCGAACCAGCTCCTGATATCCTTTGTGGAGCCCGGTGTAGGGAAGTCCCGGATGGCGTCCAAGTATTTCGGGAGTGGTTCGATGGTAGACTCCGACACCCTGAAGCCAGCGAAATCGACGCACCTCTCCGCGAATTGAAGCTTATCCGGGTTCAACATGATGCCCGACCGGCCGACACGCATGAGGAAGTCGATGGTCCTCTACCAGTGTTGCTCCAGGTCAGTGTCATAGTGGATGACGTCATCCACACAGCGTTCCTTGCGCTCATAGTCCGAGAGGACGGCGTCGAACCGGCGGTTGTAGCTATCCCCTGACGACAGGAAGCCCTGTGGTGCCCTGGTGTAGCGCCAACGGCCGAAGGGCGTAATGAAGGTAGTGAGGTGGCGATCCGACTCACGCAGGGGGACGCTGTGGTAGCCGTTCCAGGCGTCAGTGACGGTCTTCCAGGTGCCCTTCGGGACACGACGTGCAAGGTGGAACGGAGACTCTGTGGCGAAGGTTTCACGTTGGCAGAACTTGTTGAGGGGGGAGAGGTCCACGGTTCTACGGGGGGAACCGTCGTGCTTCCGAGTGACTACCATACGATGGCACCACGTGACAGGCTTGCCGTATGGCACACGTTCAATGACCCCAAGGGCCTCGTCCCGCAGGAGGTCATCGTGGACCCTCCGCTGCCAGTGTAGAGGCACGTTGGCCGCGGTGTGGCATGCCTTGGGTGTAGCTGCGGGATCCACGTGCATCTCGATAGGCGGTCCTTCCATGCATGGCAATGCCCGATGAGGGCAGGTGTTGAACGTCGACGAGGCATATCTCCCGAGTAGCCAACCTTTCATCCGGCTGTTGTTCTCTGGCGTACAGGGGAACGGCAGTGCCGCAGGGCGCACGGGGGGGACCGTGCGCTGGGGGCATGAGCACTGTGCGTCCTGGGGGTCACCTGGCCCTACGCATCCGCCGTTGGTTGACCTAATAGCATTGACGGACAATGGTCGGTCTGGCGTGTCAGCCGTGTCGGGGCTACGCCCGTCTCTGGGCCCCCCTGTAACGTCGTCCGACGGGAAGTTCATAGGCAAGAGGCCGAGGTTGAGCAACGACTCGTAGGAGAGGAACTGAGTGGCCCGGACTGAGCTGCTCACGTATACCATGGAACGGCAGGACGTAACGCGCCCCCCGCTGCAGGTCGTCGAGAGCCTAGCGAAGAACGCTCCCTCGATGGCTATGGGGGATCGATTGGCGGCTGACATTGGCGCAGGTCGTCCTGCGCGAAACCGCAGGCCAGGAACTCCTCCAGAGACCAAAGGTCCGACTGCAAGCCAGTGTCTGCGACGGCAGATATCCGAGCCCTGTTGGCTGAGCCCCGGTTGCTGGTGACATCTCTCCGTCCGACTGGCATGTCCACCGAGATGGTGATCAGTGCTCGGGGGTGGTCTCTCAGCCTGGCTCGTCTCCATTCGCCCTTGGAGAAGATGTGGTGCTCGAGTCTGACAGGTGCAGGCCTGTTGACACAGCCATGCGACGTAGGGGCGTGGCGTCGGCGATGGCTCCCGCAACGTCGGCCAGGGCGGGCTCCAGCTTGCACCGATGAGACCTGGGAGATCAGCTCCGACCCCACGGCGGCCTGTTGACCGTCGGATGGTGGCTGTTGACGCCTCTGTTGTCGGCGGGCCCTGTAGCAGCCGATGCACACTTGGTGAGGCTTAGGATTCCACCCGCGAGGCCCCTCCGTGAAAATGTTGAAGACGCTCTTGCATTCCGGGCATGACGCACGTTTAGCCCCGTCCGCAGGGCTCGGGGCAGGGCTCGTCTGTGGAGTCGTCTTAAGGCGCCGGAATGACGACATGGCTGACAGGGAGGACGACGGGAGAGCGTTACGGGCCATCTCCTTGTTCTCGACGAGCGCGATTACCTCGTTAACTGGCTTGACTAGGATGTCAGTCGTCCCCAGCGTCTCGCGGCGTATGTCCGAGTCATAAATGCCATTGAGCAGGACATCGCGGACAATGTGGTCGGTGTAGTCGACGTTCGCACCACACACGCATGCCGCACTGTATGCGCATGTCTCTGCTTTGCCCCGCACTCTGGCAGCGAGTGCGCGGAATGTCTCGTCTCGTTCCTGTCGCAGCTGAAGTAGCTCGGTGCGCAGGACACATGTAGCGACCGGGATGACAGCCAGAGAGCGCATGACGGCGATCAGGTCCTGCAAAGGTCCGGTAGCGGCGCCGGGGGCGGCTTTCAGCAGGCTGTCTCCAAGCACAGGCCCGGCGCACTGAAACAATTGGACGGGGGCCTGGGCATCCTCTATGCCTGAGCCGGTGCAGAATACGTCCCAACGTCGGATGAACACATTCCATTCCTCTATTGACACGCCCACGTCAACCCTGGGCCGATCGAGTCTCGGGCCGCGAGGGGCTGGGGCCTGGGCCGGCGCGGCCATGACAGGCGCTGCGCGCTGGTGCAGGGACGTGCACAGGACTTTAGAGGGGCAGGTGCTCAAAGGCTGAAAAGGGCACTACACTTGTGTGTATATATTAACCGAGCGCGCGTAGCACGATTTTTAAGGGCCCTTTTCGGGTGGGGGCCCCCTTTTTACACTTATCCTTGAAAGACACTTTTATCACTGACTTAAAAGGCCCATACATCTCCATAAATGTTCAGGGGGGAGGGAATAAGTGCTTACCCTACAGACCCCAAGAAGTGCTGTATTGTTAAATGCATTATTTATTTCAATCCCGATTTGTATTTGAGATTCCCAAATCCCATCGGACTTGACTTCTTCGTGTCCCTCAATGAGTGTAATACCAGCATTCAACTGTATGCGCCATAGCGGTTTCTATCATCATCATCATCATCATCATCATCATCATCACCACCCACACTATGCATAAAATATATAGGTCCGCGGAGAGGCACGCTGAGGAGGCCATGCAAACTGCAATGGAATATGGGGCATCTCTCTCTCTTTACCTAATATTTTTATTCTATCCTGACATTTTTCAGTTGGAAGGGCAGTCTATATGCGGTAAACGGTAAAAAACAAAAAATAAAAAAAATGTATGTGTTTTTAGGCCTCTATGTGTGCACGTGCCTGCGCTGGTGGGCAAGTCCATGATTGTTCAACATAGCAATGGCGAGTGCTTCAGACACGTCGCCGGATGTGAACTCACAGGCGGGGACAGAGCATCCAACGACGACCATGGTGTCTTCATGAAGAAACACACTCCTCAATGTCAGTTTCAGTATTTAATAAAAGACAAAGATGAAGACACCCTGAAACAGACACAGACAGCACAGTCAGCTGACAACTTATATCATGAATACACAGTAACACTATAGTAACACATAAATATATATATCTATATAATGCATATATAATATAATATATAATATGCAGTGGTGTGTTATTGAAATCATCTGGGGTGACACGCACCACGTGCACGCGCGCTCCCGGCGCGTGCGCGCGCTCCCGCGAATGCGCATTTAATGTCCCCTCGCTTGGGCACAGACTAAAGACAGTGCCTAATTGCCTCTACGAATGGAATGTAACACGTCTTCACAACAAGGTTAGGTGTGAATGTGTCTGAGAACGTATTTAACACACCTGACGACCGGAGCTATTGATATGCAAATAGCGAGTGAGGTCCCACACCGTGCTACCCCGTCCCATGAACAACGCATGCCTGATAATATGTATGAACAGTAATGGTGCATCAAGCATCTCACGTGAATGAGTGAACGAACGTCTGTCTCTCCAGGAGGCAAAGTGAGGAATGAGAACTAAGATGCCCGCTCAGCAATACCAGCGCAGTGCAAGGCATATCCGGTTGGATGCTGGTAAGACGCTGCCCTCTAGTGGCCGGCGATAAACTCTTCAATAAGCAGGGATTGATTGATTGATTGATTGATTGATTGAAAACTTTATTAACAGATTGTAGAATGGGTACAATACAGTACAGCTCAATACACACAATTGTTAAGGGGATGCAGACCAGAGAAAGACTTTCGTCTTGTTTACATCAGGGTCCCCCATTTTCAATTCATCAGGACATATATGACATACATGACATACAGATAGTCAGTACTGCTACATCTATACATTTATGACATACCAGATTTGCAAATACAGTACTGTTTGTGATACAGAAGGAGTCAAGAAAAGGGAGTATATACATTTGACGTAGAAACTGTACATTGGAGGAGGTTGTGTGGGGGGGGTTGGGTACATTGGGATATTGACAACCATACTGGGTAATTTACATTGGAGGTGGTTGGGGGGGGGGGGGCGGGGGGCACACTGTATAAACAAGTAATACTGTACATTGAGGGGGGGGGGGGAGGAGACACTGTACAAACAAACAAAATTGTACATTGAACTATTGACAAAACCATACTAGGTAAATGACTGTACATTGGAGGGGGTTGGGTTAGGATATTTACAGGGGCCAGTGTTGAATTGCAGTCTCCCGTAGGTGTCCCTTGAGAGAGGTTTTGAAAGTGGGTAGTGATCCACATTCCTTTACAGCTTTGGGTAGGGCGTTCCACATTGATGTGGCATAATTGCGAAACGTGTTCCGAAATTGATTGATTGAAAAGTTTATTAACAGATTGCAGAATGGGTACAGTACAGTACAGCTCAATACATACAATTGTTAAGGGGATGCAGACCAGAGAAAGACTTTCGTCTTGTTTACATCAGGGTCCCCCATTTTCCCCCATAATCCACCCTTCTACATTTACAGGGTCTGTCATGTGAATGAATGTACTGGAAGTACAATTGTGTGTGTGTCTCTAAGACCAGACCATATTAGGCGCTCATGCGCCGGAAGTAGTTAATTCCATGTATGCTACCGAAACAACGCTGTGTGGAGGTGTCTACGAGAAGGATAATAAACACCACAAGTTCCACAACCTATGGAGTTAAAGCAAGTCGTCAAGAGTGTTTATTATATCGGTCATAACTTGAACATGGTGTCAGAAGTAAACCAGTGAAGATGGCCAAGTTTAACCCTCCCGACAACTTTGATTTCACTCGCCCAGAACTGTGGCCGGAGTGGAGGCAACGGTTCCAGCGCTACCGGCTAGCCACAAAACTAGACAGGGAGGATGGACCTGTGCAGGTTAGCACGTTGCTATATGCGCTCGGCAAGCAGGCTGAGCAAGTTTTCAACACGTTGCATTTCGAGGTACGGGAGGACGTTGATGACAAGGACAACTATGTGATTGTGTTGGACAAGTTGAATCGTTATTTCACTCCGAAAGTAAACATTATCCACGAACGTGCTCGTTTTTACCTCCGCTCGCAAAAGAGGGGCGAGTTTGCGGAGGAATACATCCGGACGCTCTACGAGCTGGCCGAGACCTGTCAGTTTGGTCCGGTGAAGATAGAAAATATTCGGGATAAACTGGTGATAGGAATCCTGGATAAAGAGATGTCAGAAAAGCTACAATTAATGGCAGATCTGACGCTGGAGAAAGCCATCGAGATGGTGAGACAGTCTGAGCAGATAAAGGGGCAAATTAGCCAACAGTCTAGAGCGGGCTCGGCAGATGCAGCATTCCTCAGTGAGGTCACACACAGCTGTTGTAACTGCGGAGATACTACATTCCTGAGTGAGGTCAGACACAATGCGCGCGCTGCGCCTTTCCAACAAAACAGAGGGCGGGGAAGAGCGCGGGGCAGTGGCGGCTTCCAAGCAGCAGGGCATCGCGATGGTGGTGCTACAGGAACGAAGTGTTTTAGGTGTGGAAGGGACCACCCGAACAATGTGCAGTGTCCAGCCAGGCAGGCAAAGTGCAGACACTGCCAGAAGATTGGACATTTTGCCGCCGTGTGTCGCTCTGCAAGAGTGAATGAGCTGACAACAATGGAGCAACAGGATGACAGTTACAGTGAAGGACACTTCCTTGGTGAGATAAAAACAAAATACCTCTACGTGACAGATTCCAATAGGCCATGGACTGTTGAACTGAACGTCTGTGACACTCCTCTCACTTTCAAAATTGACACTGGTGCAGACGCCAGTGTGATTTCAGATGACACCTACCATCAGCTCAAACACCTGCCCCAGTTATCCAGTGACTTCACAGCTTTCGACAGCCCCGGAGGTAGACTTGAATGTCTAGGACTGTTCACTACCACATCTAAGTACAAGGGCCGGCAATATAAGTTCAACATCCATGTGATTAAGACAGCAAATGGCAGCAACCTGTTAGGCCGTGATGTTGCGGTGGCAATGGGACTGGTGAAGAGAGTGGAGGAGGTACAGGGCACATTCGGGGCGGATCTGGGCCTCTTGAAAATAAAACCTGTGAGAATATGCCTGCGGGACGATGCTGTCCCATACAGCATTAACACAGCGAGGAGAGTGTCTGCTCCTCTGCTTCCCAAAGTCAAGAAGGAGCTGGAGAGGATGCTCAAGTGCGGCGTCATAGAGGAGATCAGTGAGCCAACAGAGTGGTGTGCTCCCATGGTTCCAGTCCCCAAGAAAACTGATGAGGTGAGGATCTGTGTTGATCTAAAACGACTGAACGTGGCTGTGAAGAGGGAGAGATATGTTCTGCCCACCATAGATGACATATTACCAAAGCTGGCGGAGTCTCGAGTGTTCTCCCTACTCGACGCGGAAAGTGGTTTCTGGCAAATTCCACTAGAGAGAGAAACCGCTAAACTGACCACATTCATCACCCCAGTGGGTAGATTTTTTTTTAAGCGGCTTCCTTTCGGGATCTCCAGTGCACCGGAGATCTTTCAGAGAGAAATGTCTCGGCTGTTCAGAGGCCAAGAGGGAGTGGAGGTGTACATGGACGACATCCTTGTCCATGGTACAGATGATAAGGAGCACGAGGGGAGACTCCAGAATGTTCTGCGTATCCTGGAGAGTGCAGGTCTAAAGCTCAACGACAAGAAGTGCGTTCTGCGCCAAAGGCAGCTGAGCTACTTGGGGCATCGAATTGACAGTGAGGGCATCCAGCGTGACCCCTCAAAAGTAAGCGCCATTACAGAGCTACAGCCACCAAGTGATGTGCCAGGCTTAAGAAGGTTCCTAGGCATGGTCCATTATCTCGGGCGCTTCTTGCCTAACTTATCGGAAGTGATAAAGCCACTCAACGACCTGCTGAAGTGCGAGGCTGTGTGGATGTGGGACGCAGCACAAGACAACGCATTCCACAAGGTAAAGCAACTCCTCTCCACCGCACCTACACTGGCATTCTATGATGTAAACAAACCTACCATAGTGAGTTCAGATGCAAGCAGCTACGGGCTGGGCAGTGTACTGCTACAGAGACACTCAGATGGACTGAAACCCGTTGCATTCTGTTCAAGGACACTAACTGATGCTGAGAAGCGCTACGCGCAAATAGAGAAGGAGTGTTTAGCTGCTGTTTGGGCCTGTGAACGATTTTCCACTTACCTCTATGGCCTAGACAGCTTCATAGTCCATACAGACCATAAACCGCTGGTCCCTTTGATCAACAACAAGGACCTCGATAGAGTTCCCCTGCGGTGCCAACGATTGCTGATGCGTCTGATGAAGTACAACCCCATTGCAGAGTACGTGCCTGGGAAAACACTGACAGTAGCTGACACACTTTCCAGGCAGCCATTGTCTGTAATTCTGAGTGAAGTGTCAGAACTAACCTCTGATGTTTCAGCGTTCGAGGACGCAGCTCATGCAGCGTGGCCAGTGTCACCATCCAAACTGGACCGGATCAAGCAGGAGACGAGCGTAGACTACGACCTTCTGGTGGTGAGCAGACTGATCACAGATGGATGGCCGAAGCACGTGAGCAGTGTACCAGCACAAGGCAAAGCATATCACCACTGCTGTAACAGCCTGTCATTATCAAAGGGTCTTGTGCTGTACGGAGACCGCATCGTTATTCCTCACAGTATGAGGAAAGAGATACTCAACCGGTTGCATGACGGGCACCAGGGCATCACCAAGTGCAGGGAACGGGCACGCATGAGTGTGTGGTGGCCCGGGCTGGAGAGAGAGGTCCAGGAACTGGTGACAAAATGTCCCGAGTGCATGCAGGTCAGACCTACACAGAGGAAGGAGCCTCTGATTACAACGCCACTACCACAGAGGCCCTGGCAGGCGATCGGGGCAGACATCTGTGAGTACGAGAAAGAAAACTACTTGGTAGTTGTTGACTATTATTCTCGCTACATAGAAATAGCTCATCTACCAAACATGAAGAGTGAGACCACAATTGCTCGTCTGAAAAATATCTTCGCCAGGTGGGGTTGTCCAGATGAGCTTCACACTGATAATGCTAAACAGTTCACGAGCAAGATGTTTGAGAGTTTCACTGTGACATATGACTTTAAACTCATCACCTCTAGTCCTCACTATCCTCAGGCCAACGGTGGGGCTGAGAGAGCAGTGCAGACTGCGAAGAGGATCCTACGGCAGGATGACCCGTTTCTGCCTCTCATGAGTTACAGAGCTACACCAATACAAGCCACGGGTGCCAGTCCTGCACAGCTGATGATGGGCCGCCAGATCAAGACGACGGTGCCTACAGTCGATAAAATGCTGTTGCCTGTGTGGCCCGACTTCGCTAAGGTGCGTGAAGCTGACGCCAGGGCGAAAAGGAGCTACAGGCATGCTTACAACAGACGCTATGGTGCCAGAGCACTTCCACCTCTCAGGCCAGGGCAGAGCGTGGCAGTGAAACTCGACGGTGAGTCCGGCTGGACGACAGCAGCAACAGTTCAGCAGCCACACTCAGCTCCGAGGTCCTATCTGATCCAGACAGATCACGGGACCTTGCGGAGGAACAGGCGCCACCTACGACCTACATTCCTTCCTGGAGAGGCAGAGGACATGCAGGCGAGCGAGCAACCATCGCCACCCCAGCTTACACCTCCGAGTGACGTCACGCCGCTCTGCACCCCGTCCTATCTGGAGCGGAGGAAAGCCATGGTGATCGACGACGACGACGTAGACGACGAGATCATCATCGGGGTTTCGGCTCTTGGAGGGGCCGTGTCACCTGCTAGGGAGCCTGTTTCCCCTGTTCGTGAGACTGTCCCGGCGCCGGCAGGGCCTGAGAATCGTCTTCCAGAACCAGCTCGGGTGACTTCCAGGGGCAGAGTCATCCGTCCACCTGAGAGATTTAAAGACTTTGTGTGTTATTAGACATGTGGCTTGCCTCAATGGAGCAGAATAACCTCCGGCAGCTACAGAGGTGACTGGGTTGTCTACCCCATACCCTCAGACACTTTGGTTAATGGCACTTTTCTATTTATTATTATAGCACTTCGATTAATGGCACTTTTCTATTTAAAAATAATGAACTGATTGATATTGTGGTTACAGTATTACCTTGCACTTCTAAGAGCTCAGATTATTTGCTCGTTTGAGAGGACACTGCACTAATTTTGTATTCAACAGTATACACTGTCTCTGACTCAAAGAAGGGGAGATGTCATGTGAATGATTGTACTGGAAGTACAATTGTGTGTGTGTCTCTAAGACCAGACCATATTAGGCGCTCATGCGCCGAAAGTAGTTAATTCCAGGTATGCTACCGAAACAACGCTGTGTGGAAGTGTCTACGAGAAGGATAATAAACACCACAACCTATGGAGTTAAAGCAGGTCGTCAAGAGTGTTTATTATATCGGTCATAACTTGAACAACATAGGCAACATGTATTGAAAAGGGTCAGCAGTAGATGCCACATACAACAAGTCCCATACACCATCGGAAAGCTGGGACTCTAAGGAACCATTTGAGATGCAGCTCAATTAGGGTGATCAAATTCATATGATGCAAATGCAGGACAGCACACTTCTGTGGGACAATAAAGTAGTAACGAATAATTATGTATGAATAAGGTTTACATAATGTACAAAGCATTTGATCTAAATATAAGCATTTAGATTAATTGATTAAGTAAATCATTAATTAGGCCATCTCCCATGACTAATTTATTAAAAGCATAGTATAATAAGACCTAACCCTAACTAACCTTACTGTCATGCACTTGTCCTAATAAACTAACCTACACTGTAGCACTCAACACTTTGATGAACATTGTTACTCAGCTGATAGAGTTGTGCCCTTCCTGATGACTTGTCGTACAGAACTTGTAAGTCGCTTTGGATAAAAGCGTCAGCTAAATGACTAAATGTAAATGTAAATGTAAATAGCCTACTCATAGGTCGAATTTTGAATTAACAAGGACATTAAACACCTGCTAAATAGGAAGAATGGCAGGGGACACTGAGCAGGCCAGGCGGTCCAAAGGGAGCTAATGTGGTAAAATCCAAACATAAGATCATCAAAGATCTAATCAAACTGTTGTGTAAAAGTCTTAAAGAAACAGTCAAAATGGAACAACAATCAAAATAATGTGTTATATTTAGAGAAAACAGCTGCTAAAGTCAAGTCAGCCAAAGATATGGCTGGTGATTAGATTACTCTGCCCTTTTGGGTGAATTTGCATATAAAGTGTGGGCAACAGCCTGTAGCCTGTATCCTGTATCCTGTGTGATCTGTGGAATCGGTCCTGTGAGAACAGCTGAGTAGACAAGGTTCAAACCAAGACAATAGAGGAACTGTTTACAACCACTGTTTATGCAATCAGCCACCTGGGTGAGACAAGGGGTGGGGGGCAGGAAGTCTTAGCCACACACACACACACACATAGACTCACACACACACATTCAGACACACACACACACACAGACACACACACACACACACACACACACATAGACACACACACACACACACAGACACATAGACACACACAGACACAAATAGACACACATACATATATATATATATATACACACACCCAGATCAGAGATATGAGCATTTTGTACTGATCTGAACTACAGTTTGCAGAAATTCAATGTCTACAATTAGTTAATGTGTCTGTGCTGTTTCCAATTTATGTTCAATTTGATTAATTGATGGTTTTATATTCTGATTTATGGTATTGATTTGTATTCTATTAAGCTAACAGAATGATTAGATTTGTTAGATATTTTGATAAAGAAAGATATCTGTGTTTATGTAATCAATATATCTTGAGGTTCATCAAAGTATTAACAAGTCAAGTAATGTGTTTAAGTAAAAATACAGGGAAAATATTCTCTGGGTTAAGCCAAACCCTTATTTTCAAATACAAGCTTAGCAGACCTGGGATTGGAGGAAAGAATTTGGTGATGTCATTCTGATGACATCACAAGATTATGCAGGTCTGGCTATAAGATCTGGGTGTGTGATGGGCAGGCATGCGTTGTTCATGGCACGGGGTACCACTCAGTGGTACCTCACTGAGTATTAAAGATTTGAGCAGAAGCGCGTGCACGCACATGCACGCACATTATCCTGCGTGGCGGCTCAGCCCATAATAACAACGCAACGCTGGTGATGGGGGAGAGGGACTCTGGAACAACCCAACCGACAGGACAACACCTACCATCTCATCCACAAAGCAAGGCAACAAGGACAAAGGAACTTCTTGGAGGGAAAACCAAGTCTTTGTTATCAAACAGAGACTTTCAACAACTCAACAACTAGCATTCTCTTCTTTAGTCTGGTTGTATCACTCACGGCATAGTGTTTGTGATCACAACTATAGCATTTTCTTATTGTAATTTGTATACACTCTTAAACTTTGATTAAACAACTGTTATACTACCTTCCTCCTAATTCCTTCTGCCTGCACCGCTCAGTTTGAAGAGAAGTGATTCCCAGAGCTTTAAAAGTATTGAATCACAACGCAGAGTACTAACGCAACCCGGTTCTGAGCAGAGCAGAACCGAAATAGCTTGGGAAATCCACTTCACTAACAAAAGAGCCAAGAGTCAGAGTCAGAGATTTTATTTGCCATGTATGGACGAATCCACATTAGAATACAGGGGATCAATAAAGGAATATTTTACCAGCACCATTGTTAAAAAGTCCCAGCAACGTCTTTTCTTTCTTAGGAAACTTTTTTTTTTGATCCACTTTTTCTCCCATTTTCTATATTTTCTCCCATCCCAATTTCGTATCATCCAATTCAACCCTCCCCTGTCACGAACGCTGTTTCTTGCCTCCCACAAGCCGGCTGCAGTGAGGACTAAGTCATACATAGCACAAGTCCCCTCCGGTACTTGAGGTAACAGCAGTCGCATCTTTTCACCTGCGCAGCTCGACCTCTCAGTGTCGAGGAGTAACGCGTGGGAGGCTCACGCTGCCCCCGACACTTCCTGATTCTACTGCGCAGGCGCACCAACCGACTTGTAGGAGTCGCTTGTTCACAACGTTCGATCCCCACCCTTCAGTTTTTCCCTCCCCGTAATACGGCCAATGTGTATTACTGCGGACGACCAGCCAAACTGAAAAACAATGTGGAGAGCTGGATTCGAACACGCGAATCCTAGCGTCTCCACACTGGTGGCGAGTGCCTTAGACCACTACACCACCTAGCCGCCCCTCTTTCTTAGGAAACTTAAAAAGTTCACCAATAACAGGGTGATTCTACATAACTTCTATCGCTGTGTGATTGAGAGCGTTCTTACTTCCTCCTGTACTGTATGGTTTGGTAACATTACAGACCAGGAGAAGAAATCTCTGAACAGAATTGTGCGTCTCACACGCAAGACAATCAGGCTTAGTCTGCCAGCTCTAGAAGAGTGCCTCTATGCATTATGCACTTTACTATGATATGCACTGTAGGGGATGTTGATCTTAACCTTAGCATTTGTCCTTTTATACCATCTGTGTTTTTTCTTACTGTCCATGTTTTTCTTTGGTACTGTTTCTGCTCTGCTCCTGTATTGGTTTAGTTGTAGACACACAGTATTGCTCTGTACCTGTATTCCAATGTGAGCTGTGGTGAGCTGTGGTGTTCCATAAGGAAGCATACTAGGACCGTTACTGTTCCTAATTTATGCAAATGACATGTCGTCAGCTTGTGGCTGCAACTTGTTCCTGTTCGCGGACGACTCAGCCCTGCTGGTCTCTGACAAGAACAAGTTACAGGTTGAAAAAGCCCTCAGCTCGGAACTCGGCAGAATCTGCACCTGGCTCACTGATAACAAACTATCATTACACCTGGGTAAAATAGAATCCATTCTCTTCGGTTCAAATAACAAACTCAGCAAGACAGACGGCTTCTCAGTTACAGTGGGTGACAATATTGTCACAAGGAAAATTGTCCTAGAGGCAAATCTTTCCTGTGACAAAATGGCATCCAATGTAATCAAAAAAGTCAACCAACGAACTAGATTCTTGTACCGGATCTCCTCACTGGTAAACAAGAATACCCTGAAGACTCTGGCAGGAGCACTCATTCAAGGGTACTACGACTATGCTTGCACCTCATGGTACCAAAGCACCTCAAAGGCGCTAAAAACTCAATTACAAACATCACAACACAAACTGGTCAGACTACTGCTTGACCTTACTCCTAGAACCCACCTCACCCCTGCCCACTTTGACAACCTAGGATGGCTTAGAATAGACGACAGAGTACAGCAACTTGCAATGGGCCTGGTCTACAAGATACACTACACCACTAAGGTACCCATGTACATGTCAAAATACTTCCCAAAGGTCAGTGAATACCACAACCACAACACCAGAGGGAGCTCCACAAATCATGTTAAACCCAGATTCGGCTCAAACAAGGGACTAAACACGTTTTGCAATTATGCCACATCAATGTGGAACGCCCTACCCACGGCTGTAAAGGAATGTGAATCACTACCCACTTTCAAAACCTCTCTCAAAGAGCACCTACGGGAGACTGCAATTCGAAACTGGCCCCTGTAAATGTCCAAACCCAACCCCCTCCAATGTACAGTTTCCCCCCCCCCCCCACCCCGCCTACCCAACCCAACCCCACCCCACCGACCCAGCCACCTCCAATGTACAGTCCCCCCCCCCACCTATCCAACCTCCTCCAATGTACAGTTTCTTCCCCCTCAAATGTATATACTCTCTTTGTAAACTCTTTTTGTACTCATAATCAGTACTGTATATTTGTAGATCTGGTTTGTCATAAATGTCTAGATGTAACAGTACTGTCTATCCGTATGTCATGTAGGTCATAAATATGTTATGATGAATTGAAAATGGGGGACCCTGATGTAAACAAGACGAAAGTCTTTCTCTGGTCTGCATCCCTTTAACAATTGTGTGTATTGAGCTGTACTGTATTGTACCCATTCTGCAATCTGTTAATAAAATGTTCAATCAATCAATCAATTTTCAATCAATCATGTCATAAATGTCTTGATGAATTGAAAATGGAGGACCCTTATGTAAACAAGATGAAAGTCTTTTTCTGGTCTTTATCCTCTTAGCAGTTGTTTGTATTGAGCCATACTGTATTGTACCCATTCTGCAATCTGTTAATAAAGTTCAATCAAGCAGGTGTCTAATGTCTTTGTTAATCCAAAATGTGTCCTATGAGTAGGCTATACTGTACTTTTAATAAATTTGTTATGGGAGATTACCAAAATTAATTATTTACTTAATCAATTAATCTAAATGCTTATATTTAGATCAAATGCTTTGTACATTATGTAAACCCTATTTATACATAACTATTCGTTATTACTTTACTGTCCAACAAAATCAGTGTGCTGTCCTGCATTTGCATCACATGAATTTGATCACCCTAATTGAGCTGCATCTCAAATGGTTCTAGGGTCCCAGCTTTCCGATGGTGTATGTGGACTTGTATGTGGCATCTACTGCTGACCCTTTTCAATATGTTGTGTGCTGTAGACTTGTGCATAATCGTGCTTTTATTTTTAAACAGAAAGATCGGACCGGAAATCCGTATCTTATCTAGCTAGAACCCACTCCCGCTTTACTTTTTGAGACCATTGTGACCGAACAAGTGACCAGGAAGCGTCTATATTAAAGGCAGCCCAAGAGTGCTCTATACTTTAAGTAAGTGGCTTGTCCTTCCGCGTTCCCGTTTTGCGCTCTGATTGGCCACACGCGTTTCTGGTCATGTGACATGTGCGCCAATCGTGGGACGGCAAGTTTTTGGACGGTTAAGCTTAGGCGCTCTTTCGAAGTTGGTTAAAGTTAGAGTTTGTCTTAGAGCATGGCGATAGAACGCCTGCCCTGATTCCAAACTCTAACCTTAACCAAGGTGCGGCTCCGTCACTGACTTTGCGGGCAGTGCGCATACTGTACATACACACACACTCATTGTCTGTCTTTCCATATACCATAACCGTATAATGTAATGTGGTGCGTTTCATGTGGACAGCGCACATGGGAACGCACATACGCCATATGCCGCGGAGCAACACACACACACACACACACACACACCAAACATTCCCTCTTGTCAGCTTTCGTAGGATGTCCGAATGCGCACAATCATTTCATTCCGTTTCCGTTGTTATAGCAGAATGACGTTCATACAGCAAGACATTCATTCATCACATCACATTTATTTACTCACAGTCATGATGCATTCGCTTCGCTCTGCACTCCTAGGTTGACGTGTTGGCCAAGCAGAAGCACACATATCCGCCAGGTTAAATGGGAGGGGTTGACGCAAGGTAATCGTCACGTGAGCGATATGATTGTATTGTACTGTTTACTTGGTTATCTGTAATTTAAAACAGTTGGAAGTTATGTGATATAGTGGAGGATATATATTTTGTGTGTAGGAATTGGTTTAATGTGTTAAAAAGAATAATAATATGTACATCCTGTTTAAAGCCTAGTGGGAGGGGCTATTGGATACAAGAGAGCTGCTTTGGCCCAGGGACGTCAGTCTTGAATGGACTGAGTTACAGTGAAGGTAACCAGGATCCCTAGTACAACGTGTTGGTATTGCTTGTAGTAGAAGTAGTAGTGTATATTGTGTATTTAGACTTTGTGTAGTGTTAAGTATTAAGTATATTTTGTTTAGTTTATTTGTTTTCTCTTTTTCCACTTTTGTTAGATATAGTAAGTATAGGGTATTTTGGTTTACGTTACTTTCACTTTTCACATTTTTTGTAAAACTATATCACCTCTGCACTTTTGGGAGGCGGGAAATAAACACCCACCAACGAGATCTTTCGACTACGCCTGTTTATGAGAGAATCAAAGGAGTTCGGGAGAGGACCCCGTCACATATGGTGTCAGGAGTGGGATGGCTAGCCGAAAGAAGATAACCCGCCTGCCCAGGCAGCGCGCCGGACTGCGCTCCCAGAGACAAGAGCGAGATGAGGAGTTGGCAGCCAGTGATACCGACCGGGCTTGGGAGACAGACCCGGAGGACGAGAAGGGCGCTGCAGCCCCAGCGCCAACCGGTGGACCAGGGGGAGAACTGCTGGTAATAATGAGAGACTTCCTAGCAGGACAGCAAAGGAGAGAGGAGGGCCTGCTGGCAGAGATTCGAGGCCTGCGGACCTCTCTTCCACTGGTTCAACCAGCTCCCCAGCAACGTCAAAATATTTCACTGCCTGCCCCAAATTTGCATGACCCTATTGCAACTCCAGGGACAGCAAGCAACCCCAGACTTGACCCGCCAACACCTGCACCCCAGCGTGGGTACCAGGATGCACCATCAGTGGAACCCTCTCTGCAGTTTTCTGACTCAGTCAGTAGGCCGGAGCAGTCAAGGCCAGATTGGAGGCACTATAGTGAGCCTAAAATTCCCCAATTTTTGATGGGTGAGGACATTGAGAACTACCTGTTACGTTTTGAGCGCATGGCTAGAACATGGAACTGGGCGGAAAGTGAGTGGGCATGCCGACTCGTGCCACTGCTGTCCGGGAAGGCATTGGAGGCCTACACGGCGATGGATGAGGAAAGAGCCCACTGCTATGCAGACCTGAAGACGGCACTGCTGATGAAGTTTGACATCTCTCCAGAGACGTACCGGCAGAAGTTCCGGTCCACTGCGGTACCACCGGGAGAGAACCCCACCGAGACCTATCACCGCCTGAAGGGGCTCTACCGTCGTTGGATTCGGCCCGAGCAGCACAGCAAGGAGGAGGTTGGAGAGGCGATCATTTTGGAGCAGTTACTCCTGCTACTTCCCTCCGAGGTGAGGACATGGGTGAAGGAGCATGAGCCAGGGGAGGGACTGGCAGCTGCTAAACTGGCTCTACAGTTCGTCAACGCTCGAAGAGGAGGACCAGCTGTACGCTCCACCAGTGCAGAACCCCGGCAGTTGCTCCAGCCACCCTATCTAAAGCCTGCACCGCGAAGGTATAACCAGGAACCTCCAGGTAACCCCAGCTCTGCCCCAAACCAACGATCAGCCGGTAAGGACTTTGACTTTGTGTGTTACTATTGCCAGCAGTCAGGCCACAAAGCTTCTGAGTGTCCCATACGCAAGGCTAAGGCCACAGGCGCTTGCTATGCACCCCGGCCTGAGGTGGAGACTACCGGGGATAAGGAAGTGCAAGCTCAGCACTATAGGACTGTGACTGTTAATGGCCGCCAGGTTACTGCTCTGTTGGACACTGGTAGCTTTATGTCATTTGTGAAACGCAGTATAGTACCAGTAGGCAGTGTGGACTATAGCCGCCAAGCAGATGTGTTGTGTGTGCATGGGGATAAGCATCTGTACCCCAAAACAGAGATAACTGTTACCCTTGAGAACCAGCCTTACCTATTAACTGTTGGGGTGGTAGACAATTTGCCGGTAGATCTCATATTAGGGAGAGATTTACCGATACTGGTGGATTTACTGCAGGAGACAGAATTGCCAGTCCAAACTGTCTCGGGGAAGAGGGGAGATGTTGTGTGTCCTGTGATAACTCGAGCCCAGGCAAAGGCTGGAGTCCAACCACTCCCAGATTTTGACAGTAGTCTGTGTGAGGGTGGCACTAAGGGGCCAAAAAAATCTCGGCGCCAACGCCGCTTTGAGAAGCAGCTAAAATCTACCGAACCTGAACCAACAGACAAAATGTGGGAAGTGCCTGAAAATATTTCTGTGATACAGAGGGAAGATGTAACTTTGAAACCGTTGTTTATGCAAGTGGTAGAAGAGACCAAAACAAATTGTGTGGGAAAGGAAATGTTCATTGTTGATAATAACGTGTTATACAAAGTTACAGATGACCACAGACGTCTTGTGGTGCCTGCTAGCTGTAGAGGACTGGTCATGCACCTAGCACACACCCTCCCATGGGCCGGCCATCTTGGCCGCCATAAAACATTTTTACGGGTTAGTGCGCGCTTTTATTGGCCCTGCATGTACACTGACATTGATCAATATTGCGCCACATGCCCCACATGTCAGAAAACATGCCCTGCCCGCAAATCTGACCGAGCTTTCCTCCAGCCACTCCCTGTCATCTCTACTCCATTCCGCAGGATTGCTATGGACATCGTGGGCCCTCTGGTGAAAAGCAGCGGTGGACACCAGTACATCCTGGTTGTGAGTGACTACGCCACCCGTTTCCCAGAGGCCTTTCCCCTGTGCACCATCACCGCTCCCGTGGTTCTGCGGGCTTTGGTACAGCTGTTCTCCAGAGTGGGGATACCAGATGAGATCTTGACGGACCAGGGGACCAACTTCACCTCTAGGCTGATGCATTTCTTCCACAAACAATTGGGCATCTCAGCGATCAGGACCACCCCTTACCACCCGCAAACTGATGGTTTGGTCGAAAGGTTCAACCAGACGCTGAAGAGGATGTTGCGGAAGTTTGTGGATGACACTGGCAAGGACTGGGATCGCTGGCTCCCATTTCTGCTCTTCGCCTACCGAGAAGTTCCCCAGGCCTCAACAGGTTTCTCACCATTTGAACTGTTGTATGGCTGGGAGGTACAGGGACCGTTGGATCTGCTCCGAAAGGGCTGGGAGGGTCCTTCCACCCATTCGAGTGACAGAGGGGTGGTGCAGTTTGTGCTGGAGATGAGGGATCGGCTGGCCGGATACCAGGAGGAGGCAGAGGTCAACCTGCGTGAGGCCCAGAAAGGTCAGAAGGCCTGGTATGACCAACAGGCCAGGCACCGTGAGCTACAGGCTGGCCAAAAAGTCCTGTTGCTCCTCCCTTCGTCCAACAGCAAGCTCTTGGCGAAATGGCAAGGGCCATACCTCATCACCCGCAAGATGGGTCCTGTCACATATGAGGTCCATCACCCGGACAAGAAGAAACAGAAACAGACTTATCACGTGAACCTCCTGAAACAATGGAAGGAACGTCCAATCCAGGCGCCAGGAACAGCTCTGCTGGTGAGGGAGGTGGACGTGGAAGAGGAAGTGGAGACAGGACTGAGAGCTCTAACTACAACTGCTACCCCTGTCTTAGTACATCTAACTCTAGAGCAAGCTGCACAGCTCCTCCAGGTCTTCCAGGAGTCTCCATCCCTCTTTGCCGCCAGGCCAGGGAAAACCACCCTCATTGAGCATGTAGTTCGCCTAAAAGATGGACGGCCAATCCGCCAACGTCCCTACCGTGTCCCCCAACAGCTGGTGGAAAAGCTGCGACTGGAGATAGAGGAGATGTTGAAGCTCGGAGTGATTGAACCTTCTAACTCAGAATGGTGCAGTCCGGTAGTCATTGTCTTTAAAAAAGATGGTTCACTCAGGATATGCATTGACTTCAGGAAGCTCAATGCCATCTCTGAGTTTGATGCCTACCCCATGCCAAGGATCGACGACTTACTGGAGAAGATCGGAGCTGCCAGATACATCACAACCCTGGATCTCTGTAAAGGACACTGGCAGGTCCCGCTGGAGAAGTTGTGTCGGCCATATACAGCATTCCGAACACCAGCTGGCTTGTACCAGTTCACAGTGATGCCCTTTGGACTTCATGGAGCACCAGCCACCTTCCAAAGACTGATGGACAGAGTCCTCCAGGGGTGTGACCACTGCAGTGCAGCATACCTGGATGATGTGGTCATCTTCAGTGCGACTTGGGAGGAGCATGTCCAAGATGTGTCACTGGTGCTGGGAAGAATCCGAAAGGCGGGATTGACACTCAACCTTGCCAAGTGTGAGTGGGCACAGCAGGAGTCACGGTACCTGGGCTACCTGCTAGGACGGGGTGAGGTGCGTCCGCAAGTGGATAAGGTGGAAGCTATCCAAAACTCCCCTCGACCTCGGACCAAGAAGGAAGTACGGTCCTTCCTGGGATTGGCTGGCTGGTACCGACGTTTTGTGCCCCAGTTTGCAACCATTGCAACCCCACTTACAGCACTGACCAATAAGGACCAGAAGAATCCAGTAAACTGGTCAGAGGAGTGTGAAACGGCTTTCAAAGCATTGAAATCCC
This sequence comes from Notolepis coatsorum, assembly GCF_963971535.1. Taxonomy (NCBI): domain Eukaryota; kingdom Metazoa; phylum Chordata; class Actinopteri; order Aulopiformes; family Paralepididae; genus Notolepis; species Notolepis coatsorum. Next base: position 89,299,621 of record NC_140165.1, on the reverse strand, counting down.
ACCTATGTTCTTCCCCTGTCCTCAAGAGCCCGGACTTCACCAGAAGATTTCTGGTACAGGTGGATGCATCCGAAGTTGGCCTTGGAGCGGTTTTGGCCCAAGGAGACCCTGGGGAAGAACATCCAATCCTATACCTGAGCCGCAAGCTGAAGCCACCGGAGACCAGGTATTCCACAGTGGAAAAGGAGGGCTTGGCCATTAAGTGGGCGCTGGAGAGTCTGCAGTACTACCTGCTTGGACGGGAATTTGACCTGGAAACGGACCACCGAGCTCTTACCTGGATCAACTCCATGAGGGACCACAACAGCCGACTTACCCGATGGTACCTCTCACTCCAGCCATTTAAGTTTAACATCCGACACCGATCGGGCAAGACCAATGTGGTGGCAGATTACCTATCCAGGTTGCCGCACATCGCCAACCTCGAGGAGGAGAGGGATGATGTGACGGTGCGGCTCCGTCACTGACTTTGCGGGCAGTGCGCATACTGTACATACACACACACTCATTGTCTGTCTTTCCATATACCATAACCGTATAATGTAATGTGGTGCGTTTCATGTGGACAGCGCACATGGGAACGCACACACGCCATATGCCGCGGAGCAACACACACACACACACACACACACACACACCAAACATTCCCTCTTGTCAGCTTTCGTAGGATGTCCGAATGCGCACAATCATTTCATTCCGTTTCCGTTGTTATAGCAGAATGACGTTCATACAGCAAGACATTCATTCATCACATCACATTTATTTACTCACAGTCATGATGCATTCGCTTCGCTCTGCACTCCTAGGTTGACGTGTTGGCCAAGCAGAAGCACACATATCCGCCAGGTTAAATGGGAGGGGTTGACGCAAGGTAATCGTCACGTGAGCGATATGATTGTATTGTACTGTTTACTTGGTTATCTGTAATTTAAAACAGTTGGAAGTTATGTGATATAGTGGAGGATATATATTTTGTGTGTAGGAATTGGTTTAATGTGTTAAAAAGAATAATAATATGTACATCCTGTTTAAAGCCTAGTGGGAGGGGCTATTGGATACAAGAGAGCTGCTTTGGCCCAGGGACGTCAGTCTTGAATGGACTGAGTTACAGTGAAGGTAACCAGGATCCCTAGTACAACGTGTTGGTATTGCTTGTAGTAGAAGTAGTAGTGTATATTGTGTATTTAGACTTTGTGTAGTGTTAAGTATTAAGTATATTGTGTTTAGTTTATTTGTTTTCTCTTTTTCCACTTTTGTTAGATATAGTAAGTATAGGGTATTTTGGTTTACGTTACTTTAACTTTTCACATTTTTTGTAAAACTATATCACCTCTGCACTTTTGGGAGGCGGGAAATAAACACCCACCAACGAGATCTTTCGACTACGCCTGTTTATGAGAGAATCAAAGGAGTTCGGGAGAGGACCCCATCACAAGTCGCCTAAGCTTAACCAGTGATAAACTAGGCGTTAGGTAGTTTGCAGGCTGTTAGACCCGGAAATAGGCGCAGAACTTGCCGTCCCACGATTGGCGCACATGTCACATGACCAGAAACGCGCATGGCCAATCAGAGCGCAAAACGGGAACGCGGAAGGACAAGCCACTTACTTAAAGTATAGACGCAGGAACACTCTCTTACTGCAGAAAAACAAACGGTGAGTTAGAATAGACGGCGAGTCGACTACACCACGTGGCCTTTCTCGAGTCTCGTTGTTCGGGTGGTAAACAAAAATACAAGGTAAAATATTATTCTCCGCCTCGCTGTTTGAGACATTCAGTTAATGATTTTTCTCTCCCACCCCCTCCTAACGTACAGTCTCCTCACCACCGTATGTATATTCTCTCCCACCCACCCACCCACCCCCTCCTAATGTACAGTCTCCTCCCCATCATATATATACTCTGTTAGGATCTATGGGTAACAGTACTGTATATTTGCATATCATATATGTCACAAATGTAACTACTATATACCTGTATGATATGTATGTCCCTATGCCATAAATGTCATGATGTCATGTATGTTGTGTATGTCATAAATGTCACTATGAATTGAAAATGGGGGATGCTGATGTAAACAAGACAAACGTCTTTCTCTGGTCTGCATCCCCTTAACAATTGTATGTATTGAGAGATTTGAGCCGTACTGTATTGTACCCATTCTGCAATCTGTTAAATAGAGTTTTCATTCATTCATTCATTCATGCACACAGACCAGGCTGCAGAAACAAATTAGTGGGGGGGCATAAAATGTTCTCGGGGGGGCACAATGGTTTTTCAACACAGGTTCCCTTTTATACGCTTCAGCTGGGACAACGGCGCTGTGGCTTGCTTGGCGCTGCCCACGGTGCTGAACTAAACAGCAGAGAGGCAATTGAAAAATCAAATTTCTCTCTATCTTAAGAACATTCACTTATACAAAAACAGACTGAACGGATATATATAACAGACCTGCTGGGGCAGCGGACTGAGAGCAGGGGACACAAACAGGCTGGATAAGATGGTCAGGAAGGCCAGTAGCGTGGTTGGGGTGGAGCTGGACTCCCTAGCGAGGGTGGCGGAGAGGAGGAACCTTGCTAAGCTCCAGGCCATCAGGGAAAACCCCTCCCACCCACTATACACAGACTTGGCTGACAGGAGGAGCATGTTCAGTGCCAGGCTCACACTACCTAAATGCAGCACTGAACGGCACAGGAAGTCCTTCATTCCGACAGCCAGCAGACTATACAATGCATCACTGTGCCTCACTGCATCACTGAGCACAGAGTGACAGTTACCATCTTCCTGGACTCTTACTTTTTAAACAGCACTGTGCAATATTACACCTACTGTAGACTTCAGTATATTTTTACTGTATTTATTTACTGTATATTTTATTTAACTTTTATTCTATTTCATTTTATTCTATTCTTAGGCCATTTGTTTTGTTATTCTTATTCGTGACTTGTTCTGTCTAAATGTTTAATGTTGAGTGATTTGCAGTGTCAAATTTCCCTCAGGATAATACATTTCTATTCTATTCTATTCTATATCTTTGAAAAGTCTCCATTTATTCAACACTTCTGAATTAACTGACAAACTGAACTGAACTGACAAAAATACGTATTTTTTTCAGGGTGGGCACAGCTGACTCAGTGGGCGGGCCCGGCCCCCTAATGCCCGCCCATGGCGCCGGGTCTGCATGCACATCTGATCTGTTGAGCGTTTCTAGCCACTTTCGCATGCCAGGTTCAGTCTTGCTCACAGACACTCTGACGTCACGAGACTGCCGCCATCTTAGTTTGTGTGTACGTGCAAAAGTGAGCTCCATTTTTAAATAATAGTAACATATAAATATAAACATGAAAAAGGCATGTAGGCTACATGAAGCCTCCAGTGCACATAAACTGAGAATGGACAATATATGGCGAAGTAGCTAGCAGCTAACATTTATCTGCTGTTTACAGCCTCACAGCCAATAATTAATTTACGATATAAATATTTGTTCCTTATTCTCACCTGTTATGAAATGGGTAGATCAGACATACGTATCGATTTGACTTGGGGGACCAGTGTCTGCTTTGATCGACTCTCCCGTCTGCGTATATGCAGTGGCGGACTCAGGCTGTTAGAAGGGCAGGGGCGAAAATAAAAAAGGGCACCTACTGCACAACATGGGACCCCACCAGTAAGCAAAAAGCTATGATGCGTCATGTATGATGAAATAGTCTTCATCCTTGATTAAGATTAACATTAGAATAACATAGACAATTCAGATTAATAGTATAACCACACCTCTATGATAAAAACACACAGGGAACAATACACCTTTAACATTTTTATTTCATAAAACAGTTTAACAGTTAAAGTTAATTTGAGTGCTGTTGAGCTTCTTCCTTTCTCTCTCCTCCCCTTCTCTCCTCATGTCCTCTCCTCTTGTACTCCCTCTCTCCTCTCATTCTCTCCTCCTGTCCTCTCCTCCCCTTCTCTCCTCCTGTACTCCCCTTCTCTCCTCCTATACTCCCCTTCTCTCCTCCTGTACTCCCCTTCTCTCCTCCTGTCCACTCCTTCTCTCCTCCTGTCCTCTCCTCTCCTTCTCTCCTCCTGTCCTTTACTCTCCTTCTCTCATCCTGTTCTCTCCCCCTGTCCTCTCCTTCTCTCCCTCTTTTTCTCTCCCTCCCCCTCCCTATCTTCCCCATTCTCTCCATTAAACTTACTATATTGTACCACCTGACTCCTCCCTCCTGCCATCCTCTGTCCTCTCCTCTATCACCTCTAATGAAAATATGTTGGTTATTTTCATGGACAGATGTATGTGCTGGCTCTCCATTGCTGCAATGGAAGGGAGATCGGGGTGGGGGAGTCATAGCAGAATTCGTCTTTTGGTCCTCTGTTATGTCAATGACCTCATTATGATCAATTGGGATATCCCTCTCAATTGAAAGCAGCATAAGATCAGAGAGCCTTTTTTCCCCACATCGGTTTCTGAGCTGGGTTTTGATCAGCTTCAGTTTAGAGAATGATCGCTCTACTGAAGCAGTTGTCACTGGTATTGTAGCATATGTTTTGAGGAGCATGGTTATATTTGGGAAAACAGATTCCACATCATTGTCTTTAAGGCACTTAAGCGCAGCTTTGACATTGTTGGAGGGGAGAGCATATGAAGAGTGGAATACCTTGAGTTTGGTGACAACATTCTCTTCCTCTACATCATAAAACTGGCACACATCTCTGACAGATACAGCAGCTGTGTCGTTTGTCATGCCCTTCCAGTGACTTGAGATGGTAAGGCAGTGAAGACCTGATAGGATTAACCCAGTAGGCATGTCATCCTTCCCTTTGAATCTTCTGTGTAGCTCATGGGAGAGTATGTCAAGAAAGGTAACGAACACCTTTCCTCTGTAGTGCTCCTCCAAGTCTTGGACTTGGTAGTCCTCTGTAGCAGATTGAGAGCTATACCTGTACCTTTGAGGTACCTTCCTGCGTCTTGTTTGTCCAGGTATTTCTTCTGGCACCTCAATGCCTGCTGCCTCTGCTTGCCCTTTTGCTTTTGAGAAAAGGACCTTGAACTCCTCATTCTTCCTCATTGCTTTCACTCTTTGTATGACTCCCTCCACAATGGTATATGATGCTGACAAGTCAAGGTATTTTCTCTGAAGTGAAGCAGATGCAATGGCAGTCTCATTGAAGACAGGTGTGGCAATCTCCATGCATAGCATAAATTCAAAATCTATGCTACGCAAGAGCATCCGGGCATCACCTGCTGCAGAGTCTGGTGGATCACTATCAGCCATGTTCTGAAGCAGCTTCACCACAGCAGAAAGGACCTTCTTCAGGGATCTCAGAGCATCTTCTCTACACACCCACCGTGTGTCAGACAGCCTTTTCAGTTCACAGAGTCTTTGGCCAGGGTACATGGTCTGTTGCATTTTCACAAACGCAGCATGGCTTTTGGAGATCTGGATATGAAAGTGTACAGATTTTCAACTAAATTGAAAAACCGAACAAAATGCTGGCTTGATTTGGCAGTCTCCACCAAGACCAGGTTGAGACAATGGGCATGGCAGTGCACGTATAAAGCTTTCTCATTGTGGCTCTGAATTCGCGACTGCAGATCGTTGTAGCTTCCGCTCATATTTGCGGCTCCATCGTAGCCTTGGCCCCTGATGTCTTCCACTTTTAATCCATTCTCCTCAAGGACTGTCATCACAACATTCTCCAATTCTTTTGCTGTTGTTCCACTCACATCACAAACTTGTAAAAATATCTCCTTGATTTCCATCTGATGGACAAAGCGAACAACAAAGGACACTTGTTTGACATGAGAAACATCAGTTGTCTCATCCAAGAGAATGGAGAATATTTTGGAATCTTCAATTTCTTTGAGAATTACTCTTCTGACATAGGTGGCAAGGGCACTGATTGTGTCATTCTGTGTCTTGTAGGACAACAGTGATGTCTGTGGTTTTTTCTGTTGAGACTGGATCTGATTGATTTGATCAAGGTGCATTTTGATGGTGGAGTCATATTTTGCAAGTAGCTGTACAAGTTCAAGGAAATTCCCTTTGTTCAAAGATGTACTGTACCACTTTCATCATGACCCCTGAACGCCCCATCTTGCCGTGCAAGATACAATGTGATGTCTACCAGTCTTGTCATTAGCTCCCTGTTTCTTTGTCGTTCCTGTTCTCTTTTGGCTTGGCCTTCTACGTCTGCCCTCCTGAAAGCCTCTTCCAGTGGTCTCTGTTTGAAGTTGCTCCATCTTACCATGCCGTGGGGCACATGGTCAAGTTTAGACCATTGGAAGGGCACCAATGGGCATGTCCTCTCATTTTCAACACTCAAAAAGGGCATTTTAGCGCGATGTTTTTAACTGTGGGGGCACATGGTCACGTTTAACCATTAGAGGGGCACCAATAGGGCACGTCCTCTAATTTCTTTCACTCAAAAGGGCACTTTTGCGTGATATTATTTAACCGTGGGGCACATGGTCAAGTTTAGACCATTGGAAGAGCACCAATAGGGCACACCTTCTATTTTTCGCCACTCAAAAGGGCACTTTATGTTATGGTTTGACACCGACCCCAAACGCAACGACACAAGAGAGTAGGATTCAGAGTTGCCAAAAACAAGGGCTTGTTTATTAAGACTAAATAAACAGCACAGACTGGGAAGAGTTCAAACAAAGACTGGAATACAAGCAAGGATGAATGTTGCTGCTCTGCAGCTTCTCCCGGGATGGTAGTCAGGGGAAGCAGACGCTGACGTCAGAGCCGCTCTGCAGACTTCTCTCGGCAGAATCTCCGAGGTGGTTGCGGGACCGAGAGAGAGAGAGGGAGCGAGTTAACTCAGAGTGCAGGTGGAACAGAGCAGGTGAACAGGAGAGGTGACTTGTACCCGAAAACAGAGTTATCCAAGTGACTGAATCTTCGGTGTAAATACACACTGTGAGTAACGTTCCAAACACAATCCCAAGTGATAGATATCTTCGGTGCAAAATAAACACTGTGAGCGAAGTCCCAAAATACAAATCCAATGTGATAATATCTTCGGTGTGTAAACACACAGTGGGAGATGTTAGGCCAAAATATTATCCCAATGAAACAATCCAAAAAAGGCTAAACACTGGGTGAGTGACTGTCTGATAAAAAACTGGAAATCTTCAGTGTTATATAAACACACGAAAAACGGAATTGGATCAAAGACAGTCATAAAAAACTCACCCAGGCGTAGTGCGTAAAGAGCGTTGGAACAGAATGGAGCGAGCGCGTCGCCTCGGGGAAAGGGTGTCCAAGAGGAATGCTTCTTGAATATCCTGGAGGCAAAGCACAGGGAAACAACAGCAGGCAGCAGGAACGGCGAATGCAACAGAAATATCAAAACGATCCAACAAAACTTGAATGGGGAAACGGGGTATAAATAATACGGGAATGCTTAATTGACAAGCAGTGACAGCTGAGGGAAGTGATTGATAAGCGTGTGGACGGGGGAGAACCAATCAACGACGTCTCTGGGAAGAAGCGTGTGAATAGGGGAATGCAATGATTAACAGAAAACAATTGGAAACAGAGCGAGTAGGCTTAAAGGAACAGAGCGAGTGGGAGAGCAGCGGACCAATCATCACAGTACTTCAAGAAGCCCGTGGTGGGGAAAGAACCAAACCTTACAGTACCCCCCCCTCCACGGGAGCCACCCAGCGACCCACTCGGCCCCGGCCTGCCCGGACGGGATCCAAGGAAGCCGGCGATCAGGGGCACCGGAGAGGGGGACAAAGACAGAGGCCCGGAGAGGGGGACCGGAGACGTGGACAGAGGACCGGCGAGGGAGGCCGGAGACGGGGACTGGGACCCGACAGCGGAGGCCGGGCACGGGGACCGGGGCCCGACAGCGGAGGCCGGGCACGGGGACTGGGGCCCGACAGCGGAGGCCGGGCACAGGGACAGAGAACCGGCGAGGGAGGTCGGAGACGGGGACTGGGGCCCGACAGCGGAGGCCGGGCACAGGGACAGAGGACCGGCGAGGGAGGCCGGAGACGGGGACTGGGACCCGGTGAGGGGGCTGGACGGCACCTGAAGACACCGGGCATGACAGGAGGAGCTCCACCCCTTGATGGTACCGGAGGACCAGGCGATGTGGGGCTCGTGCAGCGCGAGCCAGGGCCTGCCCAGGACCACAGGGACAAGAGGAGAGCTGGTGACGAAAAACTGGAGCCTCTCAACGTGGTCACCAGCAACGGTGAGAAGGACTGGACAGGTGCGTTGAGTGACGTCAGCCAGGCGGCGATGACCCATTGCGAAGACCTCCAAGGGCCTCTCGAGGTCCTCAAGTGGAATGTTGGCCCAGGTGGCAAACCCAACGTCCATGAAACTCCCATCAGCACCAGAGTCCATGAGTGCACCCACCGTCGCCCGCTGGTCCGCCCAGGCTAGGGTGACGTCCGCCAGACGGTTGGGTGGTGCACGGGTGGGGGAACAGGAAAGACGGCTCACCAGGATCTCCCGGGGTCCCGGCGAGCCTGGTCCTCTTGGCCGGGCACGGCAATTGGAGACACGGTGTCCACCCCGGCCACAGTAGAGGCAACGGCCAGAGAAGAGCCTGGACTCCCGTTCGGCCGGGCTAAGGCGGTTGCGTCCCAGCTGCATGGGTTCCTCCTCGGTCACGGCTCGGGAGGGAACAAACCCACCAGTCACGGAGGGGGCAGGGCGGTCAGCACTGTAGAGGCGGCCGCCGGGAAAGGGAGCCCCTGAGCGGAGGTCGATGGCACAGTCGTAAGGCCGGCGAGGCGGAAAGACCTGAGCCCTGGACTCCCTGAAAACCCCCTCGAGGTCGTGGTACTCGGAGGGTACGTCTGGGGTACAGAAAACCTCCTCGAGGTCGTGGTCCTCAGGGGGTACGTCTGGGGTACTGAAATCCTCCTCGAGGTCGTGGTCCTCGGGGGGTACGTCTGGGGGTCCCCGTCGGGTTCTCTCACGTCTTCTCTCCTGGAGGCGTCCGTCGATGCGAATGGCGAGGCTGAACAGGTCCTCGAGGGAGTTAGGCTCCTCCCGGGTCGCGAGCTGGTCCTTGACTGCGTCACTGAGCCCCCTCATGAAGGTTAGGCGAAGTGCTGGGTCGCTCCAACCACTCTCCACCGCCGCCAGTCGAAACTCCAGGACGTAGTCTGTTACCCCGCCGCTCCCCTGTCGGAAGGTACCCAACCGGGCTCCAGGGTCCAGACCACGGGCTGGATGGTGGAACACCCTGCGGAGCTCAGCCACGAAGTCTGGATAGGAGAAAACAAAATCTGCATCCATTGCCCAGGAGGAAGTGACCCACTGGGCAGCCCGGCCTGAAAGCAAGTTTGTCATATGTGACCCAGTCTGGTGATGTAGCCTACAAGTCGCCAGGGTGAAATGACAGATAGACACAATAAAAAAAGTTTTTTTTTAGTTTTTTTTTTGTGTGTTTTTTTTTTTTTTTATATATAACTACAGTTCGAGAGTTGAAGAACATATTTAGTACAACAGCGAACAGATATAATAACTCTAATTGTAAGAATTCTGTGTTTAAAAAAGGCCATTTTGAAACACAGTTTGTGCTCTCCACAGAGGAGAGGTGGGGGCTGGGTTTATTTTTGCATCTGAATAGAGCTGCGTGTTGGGATTCAGATTCACTGAGCCAGGTAAAGGCATTCACACAGAGAGAGTCATTAACGTTAACGATGGACGCATTCAGGTGAGGGTAGTTGTCCACGCCCCCCCCCCCCCCCCAAACTAGCTGAAGTGTGAACATCTTTGAGAGGCGTTTTCTCCCCTTGAGTGTTTTAGACAACAGACTGAGTTACAAGATTTAAATGAATATATGATATTCAAAACATTCTCATATTTCAAAGTATGACACATCATTTGAAAGCTTACATTCTGTACTTTTACAATCTGGAAAAATCTGGAAAATGAAAATGGAGACATGTAGTCACAAACCCTGGACTCGGTCACATATAGGCCACTTGGGCCCCTCTAGAAGTGAATCGACTTGGTTGATGACGGAAAACCAACTCACATTGCATGATGAATGTGGCACACTCCTCGGGATTACCGTCGAACAGCCGTGGGACGGAGAGACGGGGTTCCCGAGGTGCGGGATCGGGAAGCGTGGGAACTGCTGGGGCTGCGGGGAATGCTCCTGAAGGAAGTGAGGGAAGTAAAGCGTTAACGGTGTCGCACAGCGTGTGAAGCTGAACGAGAATACCAGATTGTTGTCCTGCCAGAGCGGCCAGGGACCCTTGAATAAGCTGGACCTGCTCCCTGAGTTCCAGTACAGCTGCCGCAGCCGCATCTAGCTGTAGGCTGTGTTCCCTGGCTGACTCTAACTGGACTGCCGCTGCTGTGCTGACTCTCTTGCGGGCGCAGACCGCGCAGGCCAGTACGAACTCCTTGACGTCGCTCCTCATGGTGGGCCACCAGAATCGACGAGCCAGGAAGGAGAACGTGCGATGAACGCCCGGGTGGCAGGCGAACCGGCTGGTATGGCCCCACTGGAGGACCCGGGACCGGACTGAGTTGGGGACAAAGAGACGATGAACCGGTACATTGCCTGGAGCGCGATGGAAGCGTAGGGCACGCCTTACCACCCCCTCGATGCCCAAGGTGACGACTCTCTCTGTGTCGGCTGGGGTCGTCATAGTGGTTGGATCGTAATGTTATGGTTTGACACCGACCCCAAACGCAACGACACAAGAGAGTAGGATTCAGAGTTGCCAAAAACAAGGGCTTGTTTATTAAGACTAAATAAACAGCACAGACTGGGAAGAGTTCAAACAAAGACTGGAATACAAGCAAGGATGAATGTTGCTGCTCTGCAGCTTCTCCCGGGATGGTAGTCAGGGGAAGCAGACGCTGACGTCAGAGCCGCTCTGCAGACTTCTCTCGGCAGAATCTCCGAGGTGGTTGCGGGACCGAGAGAGAGAGAGGGAGCGAGTTAACTCAGAGTGCAGGTGGAACAGAGCAGGTGAACAGGAGAGGTGACTTGTACCCGAAAACAGAGTTATCCAAGTGACTGAATCTTCGGTGTAAATACACACTGTGAGTAACGTTCCAAACACAATCCCAAGTGATAGATATCTTCGGTGCAAAATAAACACTGTGAGCGAAGTCCCAAAATACAAATCCAATGTGATAATATCTTCGGTGTGTAAACACACAGTGGGAGATGTTAGGCCAAAATATTATCCCAATGAAACAATCCAAAAAAGGCTAAACGCTGGGTGAGTGACTGTCTGATAAAAAGCTGGAAATCTTCAGTGTTATATAAACACACGAAAAACGGAATTGGATCAAAGACAGTCATAAAAAACTCACCCAGGCGTAGTGCGTAAAGAGCGTTGGAACAGAATGGAGCGAGCGCGTCGCCTCGGGGAAAGGGTGTCCAAGAGGAATGCTTCTTGAATATCCTGGAGGCAAAGCACAGGGAAACAACAGCAGGCAGCAGGAACGGCGAATGCAACAGAAATATCAAAACGATCCAACAAAACTTGAATGGGGAAACGGGGTATAAATAATACGGGAATGCTTAATTGACAAGCAGTGACAGCTGAGGGAAGTGATTGATAAGCATGTGGACGGGGGAGAACCAATCAACGACGTCTCTGGGAAGAAGCGTGTGAATAGGGGAATGCAATGATTAACAGAAAACAATTGGAAACAGAGCGAGTAGGCTTAAAGGAACAGAGCGAGTGGGAGAGCAGCGGACCAATCATCACAGTACTTCAAGAAGCCCGTGGTGGGGAAAGAACCAAACCTTACACTTTAGCGAGCGTTTTTCAACTGTGGGGGCACCAATAGGGCACATCCTCTCATTTCTTTCACTCAAAGGGCACTTTAGCGTGCGTTTTTCAACTGTGGGGGCACCAATAGGGCACATCCTCTAATTTCTTTCACTCAAAAGGGCACTTTAGCGCGCGTTTTTCAACTGTGGGGGCACCAATAGGGCACATCCTCTAATTTATTTCACTCAAAAGGGCACTTAAGCGCGTGTTTTTCAACCGTGGGGGCACCAATAGGGCACATCCTCTAATTTATTTCACTCAAAAGGGCACTTAAGCGCGCATTTTTCGACCGTGGGGGCACCCCCCCCCTGAGTCCGCCAGTGGCCGTACTGTATTGTACCCATTCTGCAATCTGTTAAATAAAGTTTTCATTCATTCATTCATTCATTCATTCATTCATTCATTCATTCATTCATTCATTCATTCATACAACCCTTATTGCCTTTTTCTGTAAGATGATAATAGGATTCAGATTCGTTTTGTATGTGTTTCCCCAAGTTTCTATACAGTAAGTTAGATATGGTAATAAAAGAGTACAATAAATTGTGTATAATGATCTCAAATTCAATATGTGTCTGGTTTTTCTTAAGATACCTAAGCTACGTGCTGTTTTCTTCTTTACATAGTTAATATGAGTTTTCCAGCTGAGGTTTTGGTCACGACCCCCAAAAAAGTATATTCATTTACTCTTTCAAGATGAACATTATCTATGCATATCTCTACTTGAGTATCCGGATGTATTTTTTTTATTACCAAACAAAATACATTTAGACTTACTTAGGAGAGTTTGTTAGTATCAAGCCAACATTTCAGCTTCCCCATTCACCTGTAATATTTGTTAGCAACTGTTGTAGGTCTGCACCTGAACAAAAATGTTGGTATCATCTGCAAGAATGACAAATTTAAGTTTATCAGAAACATCAATGATATCATTAATATACAATATAAATAATTTCGGTCCTAAAATGGATCCTTGCGGTACCCCACATGTTATCACTTTGCAGGATGATCTGGTCTCCCCCATCTGCACACATTGTTTCCTATTTTCTATGTAACTTTTTATCCAACTGAGCCCTATCCCTCTAATTCCATACTTTTCAAGTTTTCTGAGTAAAATATCATGGTCAATGGTATCGAAAGCTTTTTTCAGATCAATAAAAACTCCAACTGCATACTGTTTATTATCGATTGAATTTGTTAACTCTTCTGCTACCTGCATGAGAGCCATTGATGTGGATCTGTTAGTTCTGAATCCATACTGGCTATCAATCAATATCTCATTCTTATCAATAAAACTGTCCAGACGTGCAACAAAAAGTTTTTCCAGAATTTTAGAAAATTGAGGAAGTAAAGAAACAGGCCTATAATTTGTAAAAAAAAAATCTCCTGCTTTATGTATTGGAATTACTTTGGCTGTTTTCATTTCAGTTGGAAAGGTCCCCATCCTAAAAGATAGATTACATAATTGTATAGTAATTGGATCTACAATTTTTTTGATTCGTTTTTTAATAAGAGACATGTCTATCCCATTCACATCTGTAGATGTTTTATTCTTGAGATTGTTTACAATATCAATTATTTCCATATTAGATACGTCATACAAAAAGATTGTGGATGGATTTCTATCAATGTATTGTTCTGCAATAGCTCCCCCTTGTGGAGGCTTGATCTTCCTTGCAAGATCTGGGCCAAGATTTACAAAAAGATTATTAAACTCCTCCACTACCTCATGCATGTTGGTTATTTCCATTCCATTTACAGAAAAATTATCAATATAGCCTGGTTTGTTATTTGATTTTCCAATTATTGTGTTTATAATTTTCCATGTTCCTTTAATATCATTTTTATTAATTTCTAGTCAGTTATTATAATAATCCTTCTTACGTTTTCTTATAGTATCTATTAATTTATTTTTATATATTTTATTTCTTTCTGTTTAGTTCTATGCTTGATGAAATCTCTATAAAGAGTATTCTTCTTTTTACAGGCATTTGAAATTCCTTTTGTTATCCATGGTTTATCTGGCTTCCTATAGTTTGTCGGCTACTTTGCTGCACAATAGGACAGAAACGATCATATAAAGTCATGAATGTATTCAGAAAGCAGCCATATGCTGAGTCCATATGCTTCAAACACCTCAACCCATTGCTGGAGAGCCAGTTCCCTTTTGAGTGCCCCTATTGAGTCCTCTGAAAGGTGCCTTTTATTACACATTTTCTGAGATTCCCTCTTTGGCTGATTATTATCTTCTATTATTACAAAAACTGGTAAGTGATCTGTTATATCATTTGTCAGCAGTCCGCACACAATTCTATTATTTATAACATTAGTGAAAATGTTATCGATCAAAGTAGCAGAATGAGAGGTTATTCTGCTAGGCTTATTAATTATCGGGAAGAGGCCTAGGCTATGCATGGTTGATGTAAAATCATCTATATTTGTTTTTTTGTCTGGGTTTAAAAGATTGATATTAAAGTCGCCACAAATGAATGTAACCTTTTGCTCTATGTTAGTAAGTAGCTCTTCCATCTTTTCTCTGAAATTATCAATGCTTGAACTAGGCGCTCTATACACACAGCTAACCAAGATGTTTTTCTGCTTTTCCCTTTCAATCTCCACTGTAATGTACTCACAGAGGTCTTCAATAGCAGCACTCATGTGGTCAATAACATTATACTTTAGTTTTTTATCAATGAATAAAGCAGTCCCTCCTCCCCCTTTGTGGATTCTGTTTATACATCTAAAATCATACCATCCAACTAAAAAAAACTCTTCTTTCTCTTGGGCAATCCAGGTCTCAGAAATTGCTACTAAACTAAACTGTGTCGAAAATTGGCTCAGATAGTCTTTGATGTGTGAACATTTTTTGTACATACTCCTGCTGTTAAAGTGTATGTACCTTGCATGATCTACTTCACCATTTACTTGCTCTTCTGTATAGTAGTCACACACTATATCAATATTATTAAAGAGATTGACCTCAGGGTCAATGTCTACATTGAAATCATGCATAAAGAGAGGTATGAGTCTGTGACTGAACATGCTTCTCATCTTGACTAGCTCATCGTAGAGGGGGTGGGATGGATTCTCGAGGATAGCAGCCAGCTTCCTTCTCTCATCCCCCTCTCTGGCATCACCTCTAGTCTGACCAGCTCGACTCCCACTACGGAGCTAGCCTTCCTCACCAGCTTGTTCAGTTTGTTGGTGTCCCTCGAGTTGATGTAGCCCCCCCAGCATGCCACTGCATAGAAGAGGACGCTGACCACTACAGACTGGTAGAATGACTGCAGCACCAGTCTATTGCACATGTTGAAGGACCTGAGCCATCAGGCTCCACAACAGTGGGCAGGGACTGCTGCCAGACATCCAACTACTAGGAACCTAGTAGCTGACCCCCACCTAAAAGGACAATATACTTACCTTATGCATACCGCACCTTATGTGAATACTGTATAATTCATCAGAACATATATTTAGCATTTAGCATGTGTCTTATGGGTAGGCTATACTGTGCTTTTAATAAATTAGTTATGGGAGATGACCTAATTAATTATTTACTTTAATTAATCAATTAATCTAAATGCTTATATTTAGATCAAATGCTTTGTACATTATGTACACCTTATTCATACATAACTATTCGTTATTACTTTACTGTCCCACAAAATCAGTCTGCTGTCCTGCATTTGCATCATATGAATTTGATCACCCTAATTGAGCTGCATCTCAAATGGTTCTAGCCGGGTCCCAGCTTTCCGATGGTGTATGGGACTTGTATGTGGCATTTACTGCTGACCCTTTTCAATACATGTTGTGTGCTGTAGACTTGCGCATAATCGTGCTTTTATTTTGAAACCGAAAAATAGGACCGGAAATCCGTATCTAATCTAGCTAGAACCCACTCCCGCTTTACTTTTTGAGCCCATTGTGACCGAACAAGTGACCAGGAAGTCCAACTCTCTTACTGCAGAAAAACAAACGGTGAGTTAGAATAGACGGCGAGTCGACTACACCACGTGGCCTTTCTCGAGTCTCGTTGTTCCGGTGGTAAACAAAAATACAAGGTAAAATGTTCAGTTACTAATGATTGCACATCTGATCTGTTGGTCGTTTCTAGCCACTTTCGCATGCCAGGTTCAGCCTTGCTCAGGTGTAGCTGGTATGCTAAGCTAACGGTAGCCTATGTTATGCTAATGCTCTTAGGATGTGGTTAGGAGAAAACACCACAGGCCAGAAATCGAAATGATAATTCAAACTGAAGAAAATTGAAAATGACTTTATTGGCTAACTTTAGTACAATAAACACTAGCTTGGTCATGTGTTCTGCCGATGTATGCTGCGAGATGAAGACACCACCGTCCAAGAGGAGGAAGATACTCCTTCAGAGCAAACTGGGGTTTGCTACAGAGCCTAAAGCAGCACACAACTATTCCAACATAAAGCAGGAAGATGAAACTGCTTCGCCTAGTAAAAGTACACCACCACTGCCAGTGGATGCACAGCAGTTGCCACTCCCATCACCACTGAATGACAGAAATGATATAATGATTGAAGAAGTGCGTCTTTAGTCGACGGCGAAAGATTGGACGGGTTTCGGCTGTCCTAACTGTGGTGGGAAGTTCGTTCCACCATTGTGGGGCAAGGACCGAGAATAGGCGGCTTCTCTTTGATGAGTCTAGTGTAGTGTATCTTGCCTGGTCTACAAGATACACTACACGACCAAGGTACCCATGTACATGTCAAAATACTTCCCAAAGGTCAGTGAATACCACGACCACACAGGGAGCTTCACAAATCATGTTAAACCCAGAGTCGGCTCAAACAAGGGACTAAACACGTTTCGCAATTATGCCACATCAATGTGGAACGCCCTACCCAAAGCTGTAAAGGAATGTGAATTGCTACCCACTTTCAAAACCACTCTCAAAGTACACCTACGGGAGACTGTCACTGCAATTCGAAACTGGCCCCTGTAAATGTCCCAACCCCCTCCAATGTACAGTAAATGACAAAGTATGGTTTTGTCAATATTCCAATGTACAGTTTTGCTTGTACAGTGTCCCCTACCCAACCCCCCCCCCCACCTACCCAACCTCCTCCAATGTACAGTTTCTACGTCAAATGTATATACTCTCTTTTCTGCAAATCTGGTATGTCATAAATGTATAGATGTAGCAGTACTGTCTATCTGTATGTCATGTGTGTCATATGATGAATTGAAAATGGGGGACCCTGATGGAAACAAGACGAAAGTCTTTCTCAGGTCTGCATCCTCTTAACAATTGTATGTATTGAGCTGTACTATACTACTGTACCCATTCTGCAATCTGTTAATAAACTTTTCAATCAATTCAATCAAAGCCTTGGGCTACCGTAGCGCGAATCGGTTTCGATCACACTGATCAAAAGCACTCAAAGTGTATATTTTCAGCACTACGTTTGTTTACCAATGGGTTTAAATGTTATTAGCGAAGTAGGAGTGTATTTCCTTGCGGAAACCTGATGAATTAGACGGAGGAAATGACGCCATTAAAACTACAGCAGACTGTACACAGAGCAGACTCTGCGGATGTCCGCGCGGACTTTGAGCTTTGATCTCAGCGGACAGCAGACCCACAGGTGCGACGCTCCTATTTTCTGAGGCGCGGACATCCGCGCCGCTGACTTGGTGTCACACAAAACGCTGCTCGGCGTTTTGGTTGACATCGAACTGCATTTAATGTGACGCCGCGCGAGCGATTTGTGGCGCGAGGAGAGAGATGAGCCCGTGAGCGTCTTCCTTAATGATAAGCAAGCAGTGCAAAAATGCTTCCGCATTCGTCACCGCACGCCAGTACGGTAAAGCGCCTTTCTTTTCAGGCCCCGCTTAGACAAATGCTATGGCATTTCCGCGTACATTGCAACGAATCACTTGAAACCTCGGCTGTCTTTAACTATGAGTGAACACAACTGTCTTTAACTATGAGTGAACACAACGCAACATTGTAACGTTAACGTGTAATTTACTATGGAATATAGTATATTATCGCGACGATTGTAACGTTAACGTGTACTTCGCGAATATAGTATATTATCGCGACGCGTCGTAGGACTAAACGCTGTTGTGAATTGATTGATTGATTGATTGAAAACTTTATTAACAGATTGCAGAATGGGTACAATACAGTACAGCTCAATACACACAATTGTTAAGGGGATGCAGACCAGAGAAAGACTTTCGTCTTGTTTACATCAGGGTCCCCCATTTTCAATTCATCAGGACATATATGACATACATGACATACAGATGGACAGTACTGCTACATCTATACATTTATGACATACCAGATTTGCAAATACAGTACTGTTTGTGATACAGAAGGAGTCAGGAAAAGGGAGTATATACATTTGACGTAGAAACTGTACATTGGAGGAGGTTGGGTGGGGGGGGGGGTTGGGTACACTGGGATATTGACAACCATACTGGGTAATCTACATTGGAGGTGGTTGGGGGGGGGGAGGGGGGGGGGCACACTGTATATACAAGCAAAACTGTACATTGAGGGGGGGGGGGGGGAGACACTGTACAAACAAACAAAATTGTACATTGGACTATTGACAACCATACTAGGTAAATGACTGTACATTGGAGGGGGTTGGGTTAGGATATTTACAGGGGCCAGTGTTGAATTGCAGTCTCCCGTAGGTGTCCCTTGAGAGAGGTTTTGAAAGTGGGTAGTGATCCACATTCCTTTACAGCTTTGGGTAGGGCGTTCCACATTGATGTGGCATAATTGCGAAACGTGTTTAGTCCCTTATTTGAGCCGAATCTGGGTTTAACATGATTTGTGGAGCTCCCTCTGGTGTTGTGATCGTGGTATTCACTGACCTTTGGGAAGTATTTTGACATGTACATGGGTACCTTGGTCGTGTAGTGTATCTTGTAGACCAGGCCCATTGCAAGTTGCTGTACTCTGTCGTCTACTCTAAGCCATCCTAGGTTGTCAAAGTGGGCAGGGGTGAGGTGGGTTCTAGGAGTAAGGTCAAGCAGTAGTCTGACCAGTTTGTTTTGAGATGTTTGTAATTTTGTTTTTAGCGCCTTTGAGGTGCTTTGGTACCATGAGGTGCAAGCATAGTCGTAGTACCCCTGAATGAGTGCTCCTGCCAGAGTCTTCAGGGTATTCTTGTTTACCAGAGAGGAGATCCGGTACAAGAATCGAGTTCGTTGGTTGACTTTTTTTATTACATTGGATGCCATTTTGTCACAGGATAGATTAGCCTCTAGGATGGAACCCAGGTAGGTAATTTCATCTTTCCTTGTGACAATATTGTCACCCACTGTAACTGAGAAGCCGTCGGTCTTGCTGAGTTTGTTATTTGAACCGAAGAGAATGGACTCTGTTTTGCCCATGTGTAATGATAGTTTGTTATCAGCGAGCCATATGCAGATTCTGCCTAGTTCCGAGCTGAGGGTTTTTTCAACCTGTAACTTGTTCTTGTCAGAGACCAGCAGGGCTGAGTCGTCCGCAAACAGGAACAAGTTGCAGTCACAAGCTGACGACATGTCATTTGCATAAATTAGGAACAGTAGCGGTCCTAGTATGCTTCCTTGTGGAACACCACAGCTCACTGTGAGGGGGGGGGATAGGGTACCGTTTACCTCCACCATCTGTTCCCTCCCCTCAAGGTAGGATTGCATCCAGCTCACTGATAGACTATCAAAACCAATTGCTTTTAGTTTGTCAATCAGAATGGAGTGATTGACCGTGTCAAAGGCCTTTTGTAGGTCCAGCATGACCATGCCGCAGTATTTGCCTGCGTCCACCTCTTGTTTGATGTGGTAATTCAAATAGAGAAGGCATGTGTCAGTGGAGTGGGATGTTCTGAAGCCAGATTGGAATTCGTAGATTAGATTTTTTTCCGCTAGGTACTTTTCGACCTGTTCGTAGACTATTTTTTCCATGACTTTCGAGATGGAGGTGAGAATAGAAACAGGGCGGTAGTTGCCTGGGTCTAATTTGCTGCCCTTTTTGTGCAGAGGGGTCACCCTCGCAATTTTGAAGTCCTTGGGGACGTGTCCCTGTTTTATGGAGAGGTTTATTATGTGTGTGATGACTGGGGTGATGGCGGCTGCTGAGTCTCTGAGGAATTTGGAAGGGATGTTGTCGTGGCCAGTGGCCTTGTTAGGTTGGAGGGCGCTCAGTTTATTGAGTACCTCATCTGTTGTTACCATTTCCAGCTTGAAGTCGTCCTTGCGGACCCCTAGGTTTTTGTAGTAAGCTAGTATGTGTTCTACCCCATAAAGCCCTGAGTGGGAGGGTAGTTTGTTTACCAGTGTTGTGGCTATGTTTGTGAAGAAAATGTTTAAGTAATTGGCTACATCCAGCTTGTCTGTGATGAGCGTGTTGTCCGTTTTTATGTTTATGTTTGAGAATCTGGTTTTAAGTTTTTTACTGCATCCTAGTTGATTATTGAGTAATTTCCAAAGTTCACGTGGTTTGTTTTTGTTTTCCTCAGTTTTGTCATTGATGAAATTCTTTTTTGCAGTTTTGATCATGGAGTTTACGTCATTTCTTAGTCTGTTCTTTCTAGTTTGAGTTCAGTCACGTGGGCTTGGAGTTCACTGCTCGTGCTTTTAGTAAGCACGAGCTTACACAACACATTGTAACGTTAACGTGTACTTTACTATGGAATATCAGAAGAAACTACTCAACCTCGGCTGTCTTTAACTAAACAGTGTTGTGAACACAACACATTGTAACGTTAACGTGTACTTTACTATGGAATATCAGAAGAAACTACTCAACCTCGGCTGTCTTTAACTATGAATGAACACAACACTCTAACTCACCAATGTACAGTTTCTACGCCAAATGTATATACACTCCTTTTTCTGGACACTTTTGTATCACAAACAGTACTGTATTTGCAAATCTGATATGTCATAAATGTATAGGCGTAGCAGTACTGTCTATCTGTATGTCATATATGAATTGAAAATGGGGGACCCTGATGTAAACAAGACAAGTCTTTCTCTGGTCTGCATCCCCTTAACAATTGTATGTATTGAGCTGTACTGTACCCATTCTGCAATCTGTTAATAAACTTTTCAATCAATCAATCAAACCATGTTTAGATAATAAAGTACTCAACCTCTACTTGTCTACTGTCTGACTGAACACAACACTCTAACTAACTTACCATGTTTAGATAATGAAGTACTCAACCTCTACAGTCTTTAACTATGAGTGAACACAACACTCTAATAGAGCCATATGAAATCCGTTTTATTATTTTCCAAATTCCATTTAATTTTTTCCCAAATTCCGTTTTTTCCGTTTTAATATTTCAGAATTCTGTATTTTGCTTTTTATGCTCATTTTACCACCAGAAATAGTGTCTAATAAGTGGGAATGAATAAATGTCTACAATTGAATATGATATAACAGTCCATTTAATGTTTTTAAGTGCTGCAACTCAGAAATACAGTTACATTTTACACAATACTTTTCAAATAATATTGTGACAAAATAAAAATACACATTTCAAGTGTAAACAATAGATACAGCTAGCTACTACTGACATTATCACAATGTCAGTAGCTATAGCTATATCTATTTTATTGTGATGAAATATAGTAATGCATAATTTAGGCACCTTTAGTTTAGTTTATTTCGTTTATAAAGGACAGTGTATAATGACAATCGTTTGCATTAAACAAATGAATTGAAAATGGGGGACCCTGATGTAAACAAGACGAAAGTCTCTCTCTGGTCTGCATCCCCTTAACAATTGTGTGTATTGAGCTGTACTGTATTGTACCCATTCTGCAATCTGTTAATAAAGTTTTCAATCAATCAACCAGATCTAGCAAGAAGCTATCATTTCCATCTATAGTCCTATGTACTGTAAAACGTTTCATAGCTATTTAAGTTTATTTCGATTATAAAGGGCAGTGTATAATGACTCGTTTGCATTAAACAAATGGATGGGTGCACTAGATTTAGCAAGAAGCGATCATGTCCTAACGTTACATAACGGAACGTTGACAGAATTAGCAAAACACCTTATCGCCGGAGGCATAAAAGTCATTAGGATACTGCTCTGCTCTGAATTGAGGGCTTATTGGGGAATTTATTAGCTTCTTGACGATGTAAACACCGAAGCAGCGAGACGCTTGGGAGACTGCCTGTGTTGTGTGTAACCCGCTCTAGCGTCCGCCTCCCCGGTCGCGTGTGCACCAAGCGTTCCACCCAAAAACGGAATTTCAGTCCAGATTAGGCCAAATTCTGCAATATTCCACGTTTTGCAGTTGATTCCATTTTTATTGGTCAATTCCGCGATTCCGTCCGCGATTCCGTGAACGCGGATTTCATATGGCTCTACACTCTAACTTACCATCTTTAGATAATGAAGTATGCAACCTCTACTGTATTTAACTATGAAGGAATTACAACCTTTATTTAATGGTTAATAGTTTGATAAAAGGTAATTTACTATATTTGTATGGCATTTACACTTAAAGTAGAAAAACAAAAGTAATCTGTAAAATAATAGTGAATTTCCTGTGAAAAAACATTTATTTTTTACAGTGTACGTTACACACACAAATGCTACAGTCATTATGACACATTTTACAAAGAAAGTCTTGTATGAACTACCAGTAATATAAATAATATTAACAACAAAAATGTGTTCCATCTTCATGTCAGTAACACAGTAAAAGGTCTAAAGGCTCTGGTTCTGTGCACTATCCCATCTTGAACAAGCCTATTGTTCCCTCTGGTCTGCCAGTACAGCAGAACAGACAGAATTGTGGGAAATGTAGTAAAACTGGTGCGAGAAATGTAGGAAATAGACCGCGGACGTCCGCTGAGATCTGCTCGACTATGAAAGCTCAAAGAGCCGCGCGGACATCCGCGGAGTCTGCTCTGTGTACAGTCTGCTGGACTATGGGAGCACCTGTAAGCTACCCAGCTCACGCCAGCTGCTTTGGAAGCTGGAGCTGCTTGACGTGGAAATTATTGTTACGTTATTTTCGTGATTATATTTCACGGGTCGAACAAACCTGAACGTTATTGCCATACAATATAAATTAGTTTGTTTCTTTACCTTTCTGTGAACGTCTATAATAATAATAATTTAGGACCTGCTCCGAGGTCATCATTTGGCACACATGCGAACCATGCATACAATGCGTATCTGCGATTAACCCATCCCGTCGTCCTTCCCCCCCAAGGGCAGCCGGGAGCAGACAGGCGCCACGTGAGCCGCGCCAGGGGACCAATCCAAGTGCTCCTGTCCGTCTTCGTCAAGGACGCCACAGCGTTAGCGATCTTGTTGTTGTGCATGTTTTTCCATTGGGTTTATCTTATCGGGGGGGGAAACCCTTGCGAGCACGGGGAGAACATGCAAACTCCACACAGAAAGGCCTGGGAGATACCCCACCTGGGTAACTGGCATCATGGAAACCTGGTCCCCAAGCGGGATTCGAACCCTGGACCTTCTTGCTGTGAGGCGACAGTGTTAACCACTACACCACCGTGCCGTCTAGGGGAAAAAAACGTTTGCAATCTGGTGAAAAATGGCGTAGCCTTTGCTGCCCTGTGCCTGGTGGTACTAAATCCAGATTTAACTCTTGTCATTGGAAAGATGAGATTTGGCCCGATCCATAGATATATAACATGGCCATAATATGGTCATTTATAGGCCTGATATTCAATATTCATATTTAAAATGGCATGTGTCCGGATGGCAAAATTCAGTACTGTATCTATCTAGTCTACAAACCCCCCTGTAAATCATCTGGCCTTTATTAATTTGCTTAGATTTAGATTTGTACACTTGATCTCAAGAAGGTGCTGAATGAGCTCAGTGGCAATGTTTCACGTCTGTATCTTGTAGACCAGGCCCATTGCAAGTTGCTGTACTCTGTCGTCTACTCTAAGCCATCCTAGGTAGTCAAACAGGTAGCTAGGTAGCTAACATTAACTAGCAACTACGCTGTGTGATTTCAAAGTTATGCAGGCTACTGGTGAGCTGGTTAACTAGCAGCTACGCTGTGTGTTCTTTAAAATTAATGCAGGCTAGTGGTGAACTAACGTTGGGTTTTTTTCTCTCCAAATGTAGCCAAGAGTAAAGATCCTAACTAGGGATGCCCCGATCGATCGGCCACCGATCGTTATCGGCCGATAACCAGTATAAATATGCGATCGGTGATCTGTGATAATGCTTTAATTTCGCCGATCGTCCAAACCCGATTTCACTCGCTGTCGCTGAGTTCTGTCTCAACACCGGGTGGTGCGGCGTCTGCTCATCTCTCCAGCACGCATGTAAACACGGGTCTAGTAGTGGTCTACTCTAGTGGGACGGGACACGGGAGGACGGCGTCTGCTCATCTCTCCAGCACGCATGTAAACACGGGTCTAGTCTAGTGAGACACGGGAGGACGGCGTGTCGGCGTCTCCTTGAGCTAACGTTAGCTTAGCTACCGTTACAAAATGACCCAGTCAACTATTCACTTTTAGTTTAATACATGATGAGGCATTGTCTAACCGAACGGTATCTAGCCGGCCAGCTACCGATAGCTCCTGACATAAACAAACGCTCCACAAAGTCTAGTAGAATGTATGATACCTGTTAGCTGTTAGCTCACGTTAGCGCAAGCTAGTTCACTGTTCAAAACGAAATGTCCCATTGAACTAAATAATTCACTGAGGCGTTGTATTAACGTTTTATATCCGGCTAGCAGTAGCTACAGATAGCTCCTGATATCAATGTCTTATAACACTGATTTGATGCGTATTCGAGCTGAGGGCTTGTGAATGTGATTTAACGTTATACCAATACTAGGGTCCAGCTGCAGCGCCGGAGAATCCTGGCCGTAGCTGGAGGCTACTAGAGTACACACAGACAGTGGAGCTTGTTGCGTGGTGGCGATGTCTCGCAGATAATACAAGTACAAGTCTAATTATATAATATATATATTTTATAAAAAAAAATTAAATAAAAATGTATATAAAATAAAATTTAATTTCTTTTAATCAAAAACGATCGGTATCGGATCGGTATCGGCCGATATGGCTCACGACGATCGGTGATCGGTATCGGTGGCAGCGTTTCCGTTAGCCGGTAATTACCGGTATTTGACTGGCAAAATCTGTTGAAGTCCGACATATTTAATCTCTCCGGTCATAGTGTCCGGTGAAAATAGTTCCCTCTGGGCACAGTTTGATTATTTGAATTGTATTTGGATGGGCTGGAGTTGGGTGGCCTATGCGATGAACGAAACAATCATTGAGTTTGTTGTCGTTGCTTCGCTCAGCGAGAGCTTGCTGCTGGATTTGCGGAAGGCATGCAGCTGCAGACCCACAGAACCCACCAGCTTTGCTGGCACAGTGCGGTCCCCAGACCTGGAAAGCTGCTCTGCGGGTCTGCAGCTGGATGCTTCTTGCAAACTAACTGCGGCCGGCTCGCGCTGATAACAGCTTTCATTGTTGGACCGGCTGCTTGGTGGAGCAACGATGAAACGAATGTAATGAATCGTTCGTCGCATGGGCTATTTAATTTTGGCCTGTTTTGGTACGGTTCGGGTGGTCAAGTTGTGCTTGGAGGGAGTTGTTTTCACCGGACATTATGACCAGCACCAAGTCGTTGGGAGGTGGAGAATAGATATACATCACGCAAACCCACGATAATGTTGCCGCCTCTCTCTGCAAAATTTCTCAGTTCTTCGCTTGATATAATTAATACAAATGTCCAATATAACGGAATTCGTTAGCTCATAAAAATGTGATTATAACAGACTGCTGTTTAGTGTCGGACCGACTGCCCACATACGCGGTCTATTTTATTTCAAGTCAGCAGCAGCACGGAGTATCGAGGGACTTATTTTATTTGGAATATATTAATGACTATACGCAAAAGTAGCCTCGTTTTAAGTAATAATATTATAAATCTACATGCCTTGAGGATGACATTCTTTATATAGCCTATATCAATTGTTTTAAAGCTCAATAAACTATGACCGGAATTAATCTCATTTGTCCGGTAGATTGAAATCTTGCAGGTCACGGAGACCGGCAACAATTTTTTCTAACGGAAACCCTGATCGGTGGCAAAAAACGTGATCGGGGCATCCCTAATCCTAACCCTGTCAAAACAGCAGTCAACGTGATATTAGTGAAATATGAGTTTATAGAAATCTTAGGGCATCGAGTTGGAAAAAGGCGATTATAGACGCGAGGATTTGGAACAAACTAACTTGAGTGTAGTCTTTTGAGAGAAGAGACTTTCGATGGGCTTTCAAAAAAACAAAAAAAACGACACTTCCCAGCTCACGCCAGCCCCTGTCAATCATCTGACTTATAGTTTGACTTTTTTCGTTCTCTTTTTTTTTTCTGGATCATATCCCACAAACCTGAACGCTATTGCCATAAAACAGAACGCAGTTCGTTTATCTACCTCTGTGAACATCTAGAAAAAAACGGCATTGCAATCTGATGAAAAATGACAAAGAAATGTACATTATAAAAAATGATTACAGTGGATTTCATTCACGTTTTTTGCTGCACTGTCAGGGGCACCTGTTGATACTAAATCCCCTTTCTGCCATCGGAAAGGGGAGATTTGGCCCGATCCATAGATGTGCAACTTGGCCATAATAATATTCTATATTCTCCGGATGGCAGAATTCAGTACTGTATGTACAAAACCTCCTGTTAACACTATGGCGACCGGCGGGGCTCGGCGATTTAGGCCTCAGAGGACAGCGGATTGTAAACAAACAGATGTACTTTCTAAGAGCTTTATATATCATTTATATTATTGCTATCTATCCATTCTCATTGTCACTTGAGTGCATAAACCGTGCCTTCATAATGGCTTAAAGAAGATCGGTTGGTTGTCATTTTATAGCGTTGTGAATATAAGGTATATCGCGCTTTTAGTCTAGGCTTTTCTGCAGGAGGCTGCAAAATAGGCTAAACGTTGGCGCCGTTATATCAAACGCCATTTCTGCTGTATATATACGAATGAAATAAAACAAACTGCGTAGCATCCGGACTATTACAGAGCATCTATGGATGAAATGGGGGCGGCGGGGAATGCCGATTACTATTATTGATTAGCAATACAGTGTGCGTTCAATATAGCATTTTCATTGACCGATCACGTTACGTTATAAAACAATGTCCAATCCAGCTGTAATTTGGGGTAATATTATCCTACCGTCAGGCCATGTGATCGCCGGCAGCATTTCCTCACCAGTCATCGGATTCTGGTAGATCGATATGCACATTGGCTAATCATAAATCCCATTATTCCACACTGAAAAAAACGCTCGGCAAGCTGATCCAAGATGGAGGATGTTCGACTGGGATCAAGGATCTATGATCCGCCCACAGAACTGTACTTGCATTTTCTTTTTAAATCACATAATGATACTGCAGTGGAGCGATGGCGCCCCTAAGCGGGTCTGGCCGGTACTGCATGTTTCGAAAATCAAATATGTGAAAAGATGCTGGTAGTGGATTGGGTACCTAAGAAGCGTTATAAATATGGAATAAAACAATAACAACTCGTCACGTATATACTCGTGGCTCTGGTCCACAACGCTCTTTTTCGAAACACGTATATACTCGTTCTCGGACACCATAGTGTTAAGCATCTGCCCTTTATTCATTTTCTTAGATTTTTTGTACACAGACAGGATCTCAAGAAGGTGCTGAATGAGCTCAGTGGCAATTTTTCATGTCTGGTAAATTTTAGCATGGTGTTATTCACCGTCAAAGATGAAAAAATTCTCCTTTGGTTCATTAAAGGAGATGATTAATAATCATCATTAATAACCATCATTAACTCTTTGGACGCCATACCCGAGATATCCCGGGGTATCTCGCCATGTGTTGAGTGCCAGGACCCCCGAAAACCTGAGATATCTCGGGTTTTGGTCGTTTCTTCTTTTACTTCTTTTTCTTCTACTCCACAACGTATGCCGTTGGTGACGATCAAAGCATCAAAAAAACTATTTTGATTCGGAAATAGTAGCGTGTCCAGGCGAGCAACGCCAGCGCATTGCTCCATAGCGCCGTTTTCTGGAATTAGCCAGGATCACTCTGAAACTATACTTATATTCACCACGGTATAACGCGTGAACGTATACATGAAACATTTTATTCTTTTTCACATATTGAACGATGGATAGTTGATGTCAAATGAGCCATAGTATTGTATCCATAGCTATAATATAGAATATAGATATAGCCCTGCAAACACCGCCACGCATCCCTATCTCTTAGAGCAGTGGTCACCAACCTTTTTAAGCCCAAGATCACTTTTTTTTTGGTGAAGGCAAGATATACCTATTGAAGCATTGAGAGAAAAAGACAGCCAAGATTGTACTTTAAACTAAATTACTTGTATTTGTCTGTATTCTAATTACATGCAATGCTTTGGTCCAACATTAAAACGTCAAAGTAGAACTGTAATATGTACTTTCTCAGTCAGTGCTAAGTGCAGTCATCTTATGCAGCATCACCTTTCACATCAAAACAAAAGTAGAACTGTAATGTGGACTTTCTCATATTATTAACATTGACAAACAATTACAATTAGCATTTTATAAAGTAGAACTGTAATGTGTACTTTCTCAGTCAGTGCTAAGTGCAGTCAGTGCTAAGTGCAGCATCACTTTTCACATCAAAACAAAAGTAGAACTATAATGTGGACTTTCTCATATTATTAACATTGACAAACATATTTACAATTAGCATTTTATAAAGTAGAACTGTAATGTGTACTTTCTCAGTCAGTGCTAAGTGCAGCATCACTTTTCACATCAAAACAAAAGTAGAACTGTATGTGTACTTTCTCAGTCAGTGCTAAGTGCAGCATCACTTTTCACATCAAAACAAAAGTAGAACTGTAATGTGGACTCTCAGGGAAAGATCTAAAAAAAGAAAAAAGAAAAATTCTGGGAAAGATCTACAGGGAAAGTCTCAAAGATCGACCAGTCGATCGCGATCGACGGGTTGGTGACCCCTGTCTTAGAGTGTTGGCCCAGTAGGAACAAATATGGGCTAGACCGTGGTGTCCATTGAGTTAACTACTAATAATCAAGTTCAAGTTTCAAGTTTCTTTATTAGTTGTCATACAGAAGTACAGAATACTTTTATACAAAATGCTTCTTTCTGTTACGCTCCAGAGACTGTGCTAGACAAAATAGATAAGTATAAAATAAAATAAGTATAGCAAGTATACAATAGAAGTCACGTATGTAGTAGTGTTGTCACGATACTGGAATTTCGACTTCGATACGATACCTTGAAAAGTATCGATACTTCGATACCATTTCGATATATAAAAAAAAAAAAAAAAAAACATTATATATATATATATATTTTTTTTTTTTTTTGTTTTTTAAACAAATTTAGCTTTTGTTGCTGGTTGATTCTCCTCAGCTTCTCTCTGGTACTATAAGATAAGATAAATATAACACTTTTAAAACCCTTTGTTTATCTTTAGATCACACATTTAAAAAGAACTGTTCATCTCACTTCAATCATTTTTATTGCAGATGCAGAAGTTAGAACATAGTATTTTCTCAAGCAGACAGATGTAAACACTCACTGTAATCTGTGTTGCATGTACCTGACAAACTGAACTGTTTGTATTACAGTTGGTAACAGTTTTGATAAAGATAACAGGGCGAGGGCTATATGTGTAACATATATAACTTCACAACAGCAAAATTACTAGTACTAGTAGTAGTAAACAATAATTAAAACTTTTTTTTGCATTAGTGAAAACAATAAGGACACATTCAAAAGGCAGGGTAAGAAAAAAGTGCAATCTTATGCATTTTCAAGTCAAGTTCTTCTTAGGTAGTGCATTACCTTCTCATACCATTACACCTACTAATACCACCTTCTCATACCTTCTCATACAACCTTCTAATACCTTCTCATACCACCTTCTCATACCACCTACTAATACCTTCTCATACCACCTTCTAATACCTTCATACCACCTACTAATACCTTCTCATACCACCTTCTAATACCTTCTCATACCACCTTCTCATACCTTCTACATTACCTAGTGATACACATAAAGCATAAGAGCCGTGGAAGGCTCGCCGTCGTCGGGTAGAGTAATCCAATATACAGGTCCAGTCGCTCTTGACCCGGAGCTCCTCGGATGCAATCACCACTAGGGGTCTGACCAGCCTGGATAAGCGTCCAGATAACGTCAGGAACGATGGGGGTACTGATAACTGTAGGACTCGAACCGAACGATGCACAATACCTACTTAGTACTTATACCTTATCATACCTTATATAAAGGCCTCAAGTAAAAAAAAAAACTGCAATCTTATGCATTTTCAAGTAGCAGCCAGCAACTAGCAAATGAAACAATATTCTTCTTGAGGTAGGGCATTTAGACAGCAGAATGACTAAAACAGTAATTCAAACTTTTTTGCATTAAGCACACATTCAAAAGGCACTAAAGTGCAAGTACAAAAGAAAAGTGCATTTTCAAGTTAAATTCTTTTTAAATAGGTAGTGCACTTATTCAACGGCCTCAGACTAATCACACATAAGGTGGTGCAAGTAGTGTAATAATGTACTAGCCTAAAGTTTCTTTACAACTTTCAGATTTTTTGCTAGGAACACCAGCATGTCAATGTGCTCCTCTGTAAGCCGTGCCCTTCTTGGACTGCAAATGAGCCCTGACGTACTAAATACACGTTCTGAAGCTGAGCTTGAAGCAGAGATGCACAAATACTTTTTCGCCAGCTGGGCAAGGTGAGGTAAAGTTCTCTCATGTGTCCTCCACCATGCGAGTGGGTCGTCTCCTGCGCTGAGTTCAGGCATCTTTTCATATATTGTGAACTCGTTTTTTAGTTCAGCCTCTGCGTCCTCTGCATCCTCGCCACCACCATGTTGACCCTTCTTTTCCCCCTGTATGCTGGTTAACAGTCCCTTCAGATCCGTTCTACTTTTCTTCGCTGGTACGCCTGGTAGTGGTAGTGGTTGCATGGCAGTGGCACATGGAGGAGGAGGAGCGGGTGTTTGTCTTCCTGTTTCAGTGCGAGTGTCCATCAGATTTCGTTTGACCTCGTCTCTTAACATAACAAAACTGTCCTTGAACCTTGGGTCGAGAAACGTGGCTGTGTTCAACACCAGCTGCAGAGCCCCGTCGACGTCGTTATATCGTTCGTTGAGATCTGTACCAATATTTTCTTTAAGTTCACATTTGAGGAGGCTGTCATTTTCCTCAATGGTCAAAGTTGAAGATAACTTCCAAATTAGGGGCAGGACAGAGGAGAGTGTGGTGTGCTTTTCACCACTAAGGGCATCAGTGAAAGAGCTGACAGGGCTCAATATATCTTTTACAGTCTCAAGAATTGTAATGTCTGAATCTTTAGGCATGAGGTGCCATTTCTTCCGATCGTCGGCTAGAACTGAACAGACCGCTTGCTGCTGTTCCAGAAATCTCGCCACCATTTGATACGCTGAGTCCCAGCGTGTCTGCTCATCATGGATCAGTTTGTGTTCAGCAGTTGCAACTCTTTTTGCTTCTGCTTCAGCTGTCGGGACATCTTTGGTGACCTGCTGAAGGCAGACACTGTCTTTCTCAGCCTCGACAGTGCTGCAGACACACGGCCTATATCCAGACCCTTGCTAATGGCTAGGTGAAGGTTGTGCCCAAAGCAGGGGACCCATGTGAAGTCCTGCTTAAATGCTTTCTTGTTATTTGAGGCATTATCAGTGGTGATGCCACTGCCAGCCATATTTGACATGTCCAGCTTCATGTTTCATGTACCATCTCCTCCAACGCCTCTCTCAAACTGTCCCCCGTGTGCTCTGAGTGCAGCCCAACACAGCCCAAACACCAGCTCTGCATGTCCCAGGATTCTGTAATAAACTGCAGAGTTACTGCCATGAATGTGGACGTGGCCCTGCTGGTCCACAAGTCAGTGGTGCATGAAAATAAGGGTTTCCCCTAAGGCTCTCATGATTTTGTCTTTTGTTTCATTATATAGGGCAGGGATTTCAGTTGACATGAAGTGGTTCCGTGAAGGAAGGGAATACTTGTTATTTAACTGTCCAAGCAGTTGTCTGAACCCATGTTTCTCAACAGTATAGACAGGGACCTGATCCATGCATATGTACTCTGCTACAGCCCTGTTAAGTTTCTTGGCTTCCTTTGAGTTTGCATGATACTTCCTTTGTTGTTCAAGTAATGCTGGTAGGGTAGGCTGCTGCTGTGCTGTGCTGGTCGATTCTCCTCAGCTTCTCTCTGGTACTATAAGAAAAGAGAAATATAAGACTTTTAAAACCCGTTGTTTCTCTCTAAAAGAAATACATAGCAAACATGACTTAGTTATGCAATAGTGCTGCTGCTTTTTATTTGGTTAAAATATTTTAGTTAATAAGACTAA